>NC_068938.1:20504642-20671491 GCF_016801865.2 Culex pipiens pallens
CATTCTACTCTGTTTAGCTGATAAGGGTATTTTTTTCTTCTTCGCATTATGCCAAGCGTTTTAAAAACAATATTTTAAATATTTTTTCAAAACGTTAGGGGTAAGTTGATCCTTGTTTCTTATTCATCTGAACTTTTAATTTTCTATAAGTAATAGCAATTTCATATAAAACCTATCCGTTTGTGTTCAAACTATTACAAGTTCAGTATTTAAAATGTTTAAAAACTTAAAATATTCTTTTTGCAATTCCGTCGTGAAACTACTTACTTTTCCTGTCATTCTTGAACGACGAAATAGCCTACTTTTCTGTACCAAAAATAACAGAATCGAATAGCAACACTTTTCAAAATAAATGCTAAAAAGTTCTACTTTTCAGCACTGAAATGGGTGCTGAAAAGTTGAACTTTTCAGCACTTGTTTCGAAAAGTAACACTTTTCAACATTTTTTTGATTCAAACGATTTATTGACAAAATACATGAAAATTTGACATAAAATTTCACTCAATGGGTGTTTTTCGGAATTGCAAAAAATGTTGTATGTTCACTCGTTGCAAAACTTGATTTTTTCAGCACTCTTCGTATTTATCCAACTCGG
The DNA here is from genome assembly GCF_016801865.2 of Culex pipiens pallens. Classification (NCBI taxonomy): domain Eukaryota; kingdom Metazoa; phylum Arthropoda; class Insecta; order Diptera; family Culicidae; genus Culex; species Culex pipiens. The sequence continues at coordinate 20,505,238 of NC_068938.1, forward strand.
TGAACCTCGTTGGATAAATGTACGACTCGTGCTGAAAAAATCCTCTTTTTGCAACTTGTGGCATAAACTACTATTTTTAGACCAAATTGAGCATGTTTATAAAAGCTGGTAATTTTTGTTTACACGCACTTTTTTAAACAATTGATTGGTAAAATAGTTTGACGATAAATTTAACGTCAAATGCGTTAGGGTTTTGGAGTGGATTTGTTTATCAAACAATCCATGTATAAAAAATATTTGAATATTTTTTGAGTGCTTTCTATACTTATTAAAACAAAGAAAAAAGATCTCTTGGAAGTTTTTTGCAGCACTTCTTAGAAAAATGTGTGTAACTCAATCTAAACATTTTTTTAATTTTTTTTCTCTGTTTTCTACAATGAGTTTAAGTCAATTTCGCTAAACTTTCTAGAACCAAGCTAATTGTTTTACCCACATGCTGACGAGATACAGGCTTGGGATCAAGTGTCCCCGGGGATCAAATCTCCCCACTCTCCTCTATTCCTTATGGAAGAACCGGTGCTCCATTGAATAAAACTTTCTATGCCAAGTGAAAAATTAAAATATGGCACTCTGATCACTTTTATTTAAATTGACATAAATGTGCATAAATGTCAGAAGTTGGTATGAGCACACACTTGAACTTTTTTTTTATTTGATCTCTGGGCATTAAAATATACATTTTCATCAATTGTTAATACAAATTTGAAGACATTTGATTGTATCATACACGCAGAAAAATGTTTTGTAGAATCAGCCTGTACGAGGTTTATTTCAACAAAAATTTTGTTGAATATAATCAACGCCGATTTTGCGTTGAAACAAACCTTGATTTTCTCAATTCCACAAAAATCTTTTGTTGTTTTGATAAAGTTGCTTAGACGTTGATTCAACAAAAATCTTGAATTTCAAATCAACAAAATGTTTTGTTGATTCAAATATGCCTTATTTTTCTGCGTGATAGCCAAGATATAGCTATTTTAAATTGGTAGGGTTACCAGATATTCGAATTGCAGTTTTTGGAAAATTTTCTAAAAATGGATCCTCCTCATTGAAACTCCATTTTCGACCTGAAGACCGCCAGAACGGACCAAACCAGTGTCATCACTGGAAAGCTGAGACAAAATCACATAAGAAATCATTTGTCTCATCGAGGCGAATCGTCACCTGTAGGGTTCCCAGATATTCGAATGGAATTTTTTTTGGAAAATTTTCTGAAAATGGATCCTCCTCATTGAAACTCCATTTTCGACCTGAAGACCGCCAGAACGGACCAAACCGGTTTCATCACTGGAAAGCTGAGACAAAATCACATAAGAAATCATTTGTCTCTTCGAGGCGAATCGTCACCTGTAGAGTTCCCAGATATTCGAATGGAAATTTTTTTGGAAAATTTTCTGAAAATGGATCCTTCACATTGAAACTCAATTTTCGACCTGAAGACCGCCAGAACGGACCAAACCAGTGTCATCACTGGAAAACTGAGACAAAATCACATAAGAAATCATTTGTCTCATCGAGGCGAATCGTCACCTGTAGGGTTCCCAGATATTCGAATGGAATTTTTTTTTAGAAAATTTTCTGAAAATGTATCCTCCTCATTGAAACTCCATTTTCGACCTGAAGACCGCCAGAACGAACCAAACCAGTGTCATCACTGGAAAGCTGAGACAAAATCACATAAGAAATCATTTGTCTCATCGAGGCGAATCGTCACCTGTAGGGTTCCCAGATATTCGAATGGAATTTTTTTTGGAAAATTTTCTGAAAATGGATCCTCCTCATTGAAACTCCATTTTCGACCTGAAGACCGCCAGAACGGACCAAACCGGTTTCATCACTGGAAAGCTGAGACAAAATCACATAAGAAATCATTTGTCTCTTCGAGGCGAATCGTCACCTGTAGAGTTCCCAGATATTCGAATGGAAATTTTTTTGGAAAATTTTCTGAAAATGGATCCTTCACATTGAAACTCAATTTTCGACCTGAAGACCGCCAGAACGGACCAAACCAGTATCATCACTGGAAAACTGAGACAAAATCACATAAGAAATCATTTGTCTCATCGAGGCGAATCGTCACCTGTAGGGTTCCCAGATATTCGAATGGAATTTTTTTTTTGAAAATTTTCTGAAAATGGATCCTCCTCATTGAAACTCCATTTTCGACCTGAAGACCGCCAGAACGGACCAAACCAGTATCATCACTGGAAAGCTGAGACAAAATCACATAAGAAATCATTTGTCTCATCGAGGCGAATCGTCACCTGTAGGGTTCCCAGATATTCGAATGGAATTTTTTTTTAGAAAATTTTCTGAAAATGTATCCTCCTCATTGAAACTCCATTTTCGACCTGAAGACCGCCAGAACGGACCAAACCAGTGTCATCACTGGAAAGCTGAGACAAAATCACATAAGAAATCATTTGTCTCATCGAGGCGAATCGTCACCTGTAGGGTTCCCAGATATTCGAATGGAATTTTTTTTGGAAAATTTTCTGAAAATGGATCCTCCTCATTGAAACTCCATTTTCGACCTGAAGACCGCCAGAACGGACCAAACCAGTGTCATCACTGGAAAGCTGAGACAAAATCACATAAGAAATCATTTGTCTCATCGAGGCGAATCGTCACCTGTAGGGTTCCCAGATATTCGAATGGATTTTTTTTTGGAAAATTTTCTGAAAATGGATCCTCCTCATTGAAACTCCATTTTCGACCTGAAGACCGCCAGAACGGACCAAACCAGTGTCATCACTGGAAAGCTGAGACAAAATCACATAAGAAATCATTTGTCTCATCGAGGCGAATCGTCACCTGTAGGGTTCCCAGATATTCGAATTTAGCATAATTTTGAAGTACTTAATTAATCATAATTATTTATAGATAGTGACTTAGGGGACCCCAATACGACCAAACCGGTCAAAATCAGCAGCCAGTGCCGAGATAATCAAGTGCAATTATTGTGATCCAAACACCCGCACATACATTTGCTCAGAATTCTGAGTCGATAGGTATACGTGAAGGTGGGTCTAGGAAGTTCGTTTTTCGAGTGATATTATAGCCTTCCTCAGTACCGTAATCTGGGGTGAATCGGGACTACAGTCTGAATAGGGACAGCAGTTTTTAGAGCACCTAAAGCTTTTATATTTGGAAATGGATGTACACATTTTGTTGGCCTGAGTCTGTTCTAACCGAAACCAACCAGAAAAATCAAAATATTGTGCTCCAACATGGTTAAAACTGCTGTCCCAATTCGCCCCATGTGTCCCGATTGACCCCAGTTTACGGTAAGGTGAGAAGGGAAAAACGTTTACCCTATTTGTCCATAGGTGGCGCTGTAAATACAAACATTCAATCACAGTGAAGAAGGCAAAACTACAGATATTGTTTCGAAAACTGGCAATCCGGCTCGGTTTGTTTGTTTGACGTTTATTTTTTGTTGTAACGGTTGGTAAGAGTTTTCTTCGCAACAGGTTTTGCTGTGTGCGTGTGTGCAGGAGCCGAAATCTCAACGAATTTTCATTCCCTTGGTTCCGTGGCAACTTTTCACTTTTGTGATTGATCGGTGTGAATTTAAATAAAGTGAATTACAAGAAAAAAGAAAAGTTCGGATTTCGTGCAACTAAAACAAAACTCCGACTTATATGACATCAAAACTACGGTGAGATCAAAATATTTAGGGTTATAAAATGTAGAAGGCTTTTTTCTGGCAAAATATTGAAATTCTCCGTTGCAGAGCATTGTTATAACATTTCAGGACTTTTTTTTGTTTAGGTGGATTCCATTTTGAGGTTCTTAATTTGGCTTTCTGAAAAGATAGGTTAGAAAAAGTTTGTTTGTGTTTAGAGGTGGGCAAAACGGCTCTTTTTATGAGCCGCTCTTTTTCGCTCGCTCATTAAAATGAGCGGCTATCTGTAGCGACTCTTTCGCTCGTTTTCCAAATTTGGATAAAAACGCTATTTTCAAGCATGTTGTAATTTTTAATGCTTTTTGCCTTCCTCACCATACTGAGGAAAGGCTATAACATCACATGAAAAATTAACTTCCTAATTCGACCTTGTAGACCCACCTTCACGTATACCTATCGACTCAGAATCAAATTCTGAACAAATCGATGCCAACATTTCAAAAAGCATCATGTACAAACTATGCGTTTTGAGAAAAACGCATTTGAATGTTGAGCATCCATTTTCAATTCCCATTTAAATATAAAAGCATAATAAGATGTTCTAATGATAACAAACGATGAAAAATGTTGCTTTTATTGATACTTGATCATCCAAATTTAATGAAACATTATTTCCGTAATTTTATTTGAGAAAAACAAACATAACTTCTTTTGAAATCACCAACGTCTATATCACCCTGCTGTCATTGAGGGGGACGCTTTGTTATGATTCGTTTTTCTTCGCCGAATGTACATGGCGCTTTGTTCATGTTGCTTTTTTTCGTCACGAGGTTCATGTAGTCTTTTGTTTGACAGGTTGACAGGGCTATATAAACAGGGACTGCTGATGGCAGAGATTTTGTTTATGTTACTTTATTTGAAATCATGATTAAACAGACTTTACTGAAGTAACTTTTGCTCATTTTTGGTGGAGAGGTAGCTTATTAGGAGTACTTTCAGATTATGCAATATCCCAGAAAGTGTCAAAATGTACATGATGCCTTTTGAAACGTTACCGTCGAAATGTCTGTGCGTGTGTATGTCTGTAAGTCCGTGCACCGATAGGCAGGGGCGCCGACTCTGGGGGGGCACGGTACTTTTTGCCCCCCTTAAAATTGGGCAGGGGGGGCAGCCCATACATTGTGCCCCCCCAGAAATTTTGGAAGAAAAATATTCTTATTTTAAATATTACAAAAAAAAATCACAGAAATAATTGAAAATAATATTTAAAACTGAATTGGAATTGGATAGAATTCTTGTAAGCAAATCTGTAAAATAGTTCAAAAACATTTGTTGTTTTCTAAATCGACAACGTTTTATCTACACTACTGCGCTCTCTTATGCTAACTAGGTAGGAAAACCAGCAAGCTTAGTATACAAGAGCAAACTTACGCAAACTCTTGCCAAAACAATCATCAAGTTTTCAGACGCAACATTCTGCGATTTGCCATTGTAGATCAGGATTTAACGAAAATGAACTGAAACACTTTTCAAAATGGTCATTTGATGACAGCTTTACATTTAAAAAAATGCTGATAAATTCGATATTGAGCAATTCCATGTCAAATAGGGAATCGGTTGTACCCGACCCTCTCCGATTTCAATGAAACTTTGTAGACATGTTATCCTAGGCATATATAAGCCATTTTTGTGTATATGGAGCCAGTAACACTCGATAATGACATTTTAGAAGGGCGTACGTGTTTTCAATATTTTTGTATTTCGTAATTTAAATATTGCTGTATCTCGAAGCCGATGTTAAATTTGAAGGTGAGCCCAAAACAAATCGTGGACTCACCTTCAAATTTAACTTTTAAACTTAAAAATCAAAAAATCTCATAAAAGTAGAGTGTTTTTTTCTTTCAGTGTATTTTTTTCGGGAAAGCCCGTCAAATTTCCTACAAGCTTGTCTTTGACCTGTTTTTGATATGATGCAACGGCTTCGAGATACAGCAATATTTAAATTACGAAATACAAAAATATTAAAAACACGTACGCCCTTCTAAAATGTCATTATCGAGTGTTACTGGCTCCATATACACAAAAATGGCTTATATATGCCTCGGATAACATGTCTACAAAGTTTCATTGAAATCGGAGAGGGTCGAGAAAAAAGTACCTAAAAATTCCTGTTTTGGGCTGGAATTGCTCTTTTTTTTTTTGGGTAATTTTAGGTAATTTTTATCTTGATTTCATTTAAAAAAATTGCAAATTTTTGGTCGTATCAAATTGTCAAAATGCTTTTTTTTGATTTTATTAAAAACCGTTTGTGTATCTTTTTGGTTATTCTTAAATGCTTAAATTCTTAAATTCTTAAATTCTTAAATTCTTAAATTCTTAAATTCTTAAATTCTTAAATTCTTAAATTCTTAAATTCTTAAATTCTTAAATTCTTAAATTCTTAAATTCTTAAATTCTTAAATTCTTAAATTCTTAAATTCTTAAATTCTTAAATTCTTAAATTCTTAAATTCTTAAATTCTTAAATTCTTAAATTCTTAAATTCTTAAATTCTTAAATTCTTAAATTCTTAAATTCTTAAATTCTTAAATTCTTAAATTCTTAAATTCTTAAATTCTTAAATTCCTAAATTCTTAAATTCTTAATTCTTAAATTCTTAAATTCTTAAATTCTTAAATTCTTAAATTCTTAAATTCTTAAATTCTTAAATTCTTAAATTCTTAAATTCTTAAATTCTTAAATTCTTAAATTCTTAAATTCTTAAATTCTTAAATTCTTAAATTCTAAAATTCTTAAATTCTTAAATTCTTAAATTCTTAAATTCTTAAATTCTTAAATTCCAAAATTCTAAAATTCTTAAATTCCAAAATTCCTAAATTCTTTAAATTCTTATATTCTTAAATTCTTAACAAATAAATTGATGTTAAGTTTTCGATTTTTTTAAACATTTTTTTTTTTTGTAATTTCCAAATTTCTGATTTTTTAAATTTCTGAATTTCTACTTTTGATTTCTTAAAATTTTTAAGCCATGAGTTTTTCAGCCCTAGAGTTTTTTAAACTTTTTTTAAAATTTGGAATATTTATTTTTTTTCTGTTATTTTTTTCTAAATTGCAGATTTGAAAACATGTTGTTTTTTAATGTGTATTTTCCAATTTCTAAAGTTCTAAATTTTTGCTTTTTACTTTTGTTTTCATTTTTAGAATATTAGTGTTGTTGAATTTTAAATACCTGATCATTTTTATTATTGACTGTTACTTCTGGAAAATAAGTGAGAATATGCCAATTAGAACGAATTCGCCTTCCAAACATATAAAAAATTCCCCCAATAAACATTCTCAATCACTTTTTAATAAATAATCTTTTTCAAAAAAAAAAAATGGATTCCGAATGAAAAAAACTCGTATCACATCGTAATATTCATATTGGTAAAATTCGTGATATACAATAAACTTAAACATCAAATCGCCACTCTCACCTAACGATTTCGGAAAACAACCGTGCCCCCCCAACATTTTGGACTAGTCGGCGCCTCTGCCGATAGGTATTTAAAAGAAGACCTTTCCAATGAGTCTAAAACATCGAAGATCTGATAACCCTTTCAAAAGACATGAGCACTTAAGTGTTGTTTATACACTCTTTTGGAGAAGGATCTCAGATATTTCGTAGGCGTCAGACAAATCGAGATGTGTGAAGAAGTGGGCGCCAGCCAGTTCCGCGAAGAAGTCGTCGGGGTCAGGCAGCGGGTGACGGTCAGATTCCAGCGCATTGTTCAGCCCCGTCGAATAGTCACCCGCAAATCCTGACGGAGACGTAGTTCGCCTTGCGCACGACGACTATCGGAGTTGCCCAGTCCGAGAATTGAACTGGCGAGATGATACCGTTGTCCTGGAGCCGCTGCAGTTCTGCGTCCACCTTCGGAAGAGCGGCGTACGCCACTGGTCGCTTCGGGCAGCAGGTTGGACGTGCGTCGGGCTTGAGGTACAGCTTCACCTGCGCTTTGGTGCATCTACCTAGCGTGTTTCTGAACACCTCCGGAAACTGCTGCTTGAGTTGCTCGATGACTTGGTCGGGGCGTTGGTGCACGGCGTTGACCAAGTTGTTGATCGGAATAGACCACAGATCGAAAAGATCCATCGTCTCGATGCTAAGGACGTTGAGTTCGGCGCTGTCCGAGATGAAGATGCGTCCACGCTTGGTGACGCCTCCGATGGTGATCAATAGCCCACTTTGTGTCCTTGTGGCTTGCATCTGGAACAGGTGTGCGAAGCGAACGGACACTCTCGAACGTAGTGGTTGTCCCCGCACTTCCAACAGGGCGTTTTCGGGGTTTTTGGTTTCCCCTGCGAGGAAGGCTTCTTCTGGTTGCGAGACACAATGTTGACGTTGCGTGCATCCTTGTTCTCCACCATCAGCGTGTCCTGCTTCAGGTTGGCCACACGGTGGCACTCTTCCACAAGGTTCTCCAGGGTCACCCTGCTTCGGGCAGCAACGCCTGCTGCGGCTGCTTCGACAGCTGCGGTTTCGTCGGCTTCAAGCTTGGAGATCAGTCGGGCTCGTATGTCCGCGTCCCGTGGCGTGGAGTCCACAGACGAACCGGAGCGCTTTGAACTGGTCCGAGGAAAGCTTGGAGAGCTGGAACGCTTCACAGTGTTTGTTCACCGTGGCAGCAGAGAAGTCATCCGCGTCGTTATTGGCGTACTGCAAGCACTGGTAACGGGCGTGGAAAACGGATTTCTGACGGCCGAAGAGTTTCTTTAGCTTCGCGACGGTCTGCGCCAGCGTGAAATCTCGGGGATGGTTGGGAAGAACCGTGTTGGAGTACTTTTCGTGGACGGGCGTGCTGAGCTTCCGTAGAAGCAACCTCACTCGAGCGGGGTCGTCGAGGTCCTTGCCGTCCTTGGTGAAAACATCCTCGTACCTCCCGTACCAGCCATCAAAGAAGACTCCGGCATCCGGATCGTACGTAACGTAACTTGAATTTCGCTTGCCAGCGACTCGACCATCCGTTCTGCGCCGCCAGCTGGATGACCCGGGTTCTGCAACCGTTCGAGGGTCTCCTGCTGCTTGGCCAATATGTCAGCCGCAAAATCGCGTTCTTCAAGTCCGGATCGGTCATCTTGATGACTTCTTGAAGGTTTGAGAGCTGAGAGAATTGCGAATTGCGAATTTTTTTTTCTTCTCCTCGTCGCCAATTGTTAGATACGTTGCTATGCAACAGAAAAGACAGTTTTGGTTGTAGCGAGTAAACTGTTTATTTGCATCCGACTTGCTAGGTGGTCGGGATTGAACTGACTTGCATCAGCTGTGCCTGCTACACATATCGTGATTCATTTTTCGTTTTCATTTACTATTTCTGTGTTTTCTGTATCCAGATCCATCATTGACAGTCATTGTACCAAGATTGAATGACACGATCTACGACCTTAACTTGAGGAGGACCTGCAAGCGCTCGAGGTTTTTGAACGGCGAGTGCTTAGGACGATCTTTGGCGGCGTACGTTAGAACGATGTATGGAGGAGAAGGATGAACCACGAGCTGGCGCAACTCTACGGCAAGCCAAGTATTCGGAAAGTCGCCAAGGCTGGCCGGATCCGGTGGGCCGGACACGTCACAAGAATGCCGGATAGACCGGAGTCACGCCAACCAAACGACAGAGTTGGAGAGTAGCATCCCAGGACCGAGTTCAGTGGCAGAGCATCTGGAGACAGCTCATAACCTGAGGGTTGTTGAGCTGTAAAAGTAAAGTAAGTAGAAAACTGCAAGTTTTGGTTTTGAATTTGGAACATGCGTAACTGTAAAAAGCGTTTGTGAAAAAAAGGAAAAGTAAATGGAAACGCCGTGAAGGCCTCAGTTTTCATGCAAGCTTCGTTGACGGATGACAGACTTGTCCGCGTAACTGTAAAAAAGCGATTGTGAAAAAAGGAAGTTTTCATGCAAGCTTTGTTGACGGATGACAGACTTGTCCGCGTAACTGTAAAAAAGCGATTGTGAAAAAAGGAAAAGTAAATGGAAACGCCGTGAAGGCCTCAGTTTTCATGCAAGCTTCGTTGACGGATGACAGACTTGTCCGCGTAACTGTACAAAAGCGATTGTGAAAAAAGGAAAAGTAAATGGAAACGCCGTGAAGGCCTCAGTTTTCATGCAAGCTTCGTTGACGGATGACAGACTTGTCCGCGTAACTGTAAAAGAGCGATTGTGAAAAAAGGAAAAGTAAATGGAAACGCAGTGAAGGCCTCAGTTTTCATGCAAGTTTCGTTGACGGATGACAGACTTGTCCGCGTAACTGTAAAAAAGCGATTGTGAAAAAAGGAAAAGTAAATGGAAACGCCGTGAAGGCCTCAGTTTTCATGCAAGTTTCGTTGACGGATGACAGACTTGTCCGCGTAACTGTAAAAGAGCGATTGTGAAAAAAGGAAAAGTAAATGGAAACGCCGTGAAGGCCTCAGTTTTCATGCAAGCTTCGTTGACGGATGACAGACTTGTCCGCGTAACTGTAAAAAAGCGATTGTGAAAAAAGGAAAAGTAAAGGGAAACGCCGTGAAGGCCTCAGTTTTCATGCAAGTTTCGTTGACGGATGACAGACTTGTCCGCGTAACTGTAAAAAAGCGATTGTGAAAAAAGGAAAAGTAAATGGAAACGCCGTGAAGGCCTCAGTTTTCATGCAAGCTTCGTTGACGGATGACAGACTTGTCCGCGTAACTGTAAAAAAGCGATTGTGAAAAAAGGAAAAGTAAATGGAAACGCCGTGAAGGCCTCAGTTTTCATGCAAGCTTTGTTGACGGATGACAGACTTGTCCGCGTAACTGTAAAAAAGCGATTGTGAAAAAAGGAAAAGTAAATGGAAACGCCGTGAAGGCCTCAGTTTTCATGCAAGCTTCGTTGACGGATGACAGACTTGTCCGCGTAACTGTAAAAAAGCGATTGTGAAAAAAGGAAAAGTAAAGGGAAACGCCGTGAAGGCCTCAGTTTTCATGCAAGCTTCGTTGACGGATGACAGACTTGTCCGCGTAACTGTAAAAAAGCGATTGTGAAAAAAGGAAAAGTAAATGGAAACGCCGTGAAGGCCTCAGTTTTCATGCAAGCTTCGTTGACGGATGACAGATTGTCCGCGTAACTGTAAAAAAGCGATTGTGAAAAAGGGAAAAGTAAATGGAAACGCCGTGAAGGCCTCAGTTTTCATGCAAGCTTTGTTGACGGATGACAGACTTGTCCGCGTAACTGTAAAAAAGCGATTGTGAAAAAAGGAAAAGTAAATGGAAACGCCGTGAAGGCCTCAGTTTTCATGCAAGCTTCGTTGACGGATGACAGACTTGTCCGCGTAACTGTACAAAAGCGATTGTGAAAAAAGGAAAAGTAAATGGAAACGCCGTGAAGGCCTCAGTTTTCATGCAAGCTTCGTTGACGGATGACAGACTTGTCCGCGTAACTGTAAAAGAGCGATTGTGAAAAAAGGAAAAGTAAATGGAAACGCAGTGAAGGCCTCAGTTTTCATGCAAGCTTTGTTGACGGATGACAGACTTGTCCGCGTAACTGTAAAAAAGCGATTGTGAAAAAAGGAAAAGTAAATGGAAACGCCGTGAAGGCCTCAGTTTTCATGCAAGTTTCGTTGACGGATGACAGACTTGTCCGCGTAACTGTAAAAGAGCGATTGTGAAAAAAGGAAAAGTAAATGGAAACGCCGTGAAGGCCTCAGTTTTCATGCAAGCTTCGTTGACGGATGACAGACTTGTCCGCGTAACTGTAAAAAAGCGATTGTGAAAAAAGGAAAAGTAAAGGGAAACGCCGTGAAGGCCTCAGTTTTCATGCAAGCTTCGTTGACGGATGACAGACTTGTCCGCGTAACTGTAAAAAAGCGATTGTGAAAAAAGGAAAAGTAAATGGAAACGCCGTGAAGGCCTCAGTTTTCATGCAAGCTTTGTTGACGGATGACAGACTTGTCCGCGTAACTGTAAAAAAGCGATTGTGAAAAAAGGAAAAGTAAAGGGAAACGCCGTGAAGGCCTCAGTTTTCATGCAAGTTTCGTTGACGGATGACAGACTTGTCCGCGTAACTGTAAAAAAGCGATTGTGAAAAAAGGAAAAGTAAATGGAAACGCCGTGAAGGCCTCAGTTTTCATGCAAGCTTCGTTGACGGATGACAGACTTGTCCGCGTAACTGTAAAAAAGCGATTGTGAAAAAAGGAAAAGTAAAGGGAAACGCCGTGAAGGCCTCAGTTTTCATGCAAGTTTCGTTGACGGATGACAGACTTGTCCGCGTAACTGTAAAAAAGCGATTGTGAAAAAAGGAAAAGTAAATGGAAACGCCGTGAAGGCCTCAGTTTTCATGCAAGCTTTGTTGACGGATGACAGACTTGTCCGCGTAACTGTAAAAAAGCGATTGTGAAAAAAGGAAAAGTAAAGGGAAACGCCGTGAAGGCCTCAGTTTTCATGCAAGTTTCGTTGACGGATGACAGACTTGTCCGCGTAACTGTAAAAAAGCGATTGTGAAAAAAGGAAAAGTAAATGGAAACGCCGTGAAGGCCTCAGTTTTCATGCAAGCTTTGTTGACGGATGACAGACTTGTCCGCGTAACTGTAAAAAAGCGATTGTGAAAAAAGGAAAAGTAAAGGGAAACGCCGTGAAGGCCTCAGTTTTCATGCAAGTTTCGTTGACGGATGACAGACTTGTCCGCGTAACTGTAAAAAAGCGATTGTGAAAAAAGGAAGTTTTCATGCAAGCTTCGTTGACGGATGACAGACTTGTCCGCGTAACTGTAAAAAAGCGATTGTGAAAAAAGGAAAAGTAAATGGAAACGCCGTGAAGGCCTCAGTTTTCATGCAAGCTTTGTTGACGGATGACAGACTTGTCCGCGTAACTGTAAAAAAGCGATTGTGAAAAAAGGAAAAGTAAATGGAAACGCCGTGAAGGCCTCAGTTTTCATGCAAGCTTCGTTGACGGATGACAGACTTGTCCGCGTAACTGTACAAAAGCGATTGTGAAAAAAGGAAAAGTAAATGGAAACGCCGTGAAGGCCTCAGTTTTCATGCAAGCTTCGTTGACGGATGACAGACTTGTCCGCGTAACTGTAAAAGAGCGATTGTGAAAAAAGGAAAAGTAAATGGAAACGCCGTGAAGGCCTCAGTTTTCATGCAAGCTTCGTTGACGGATGACAGACTTGTCCGCGTAACTGTAAAAAAGCGATTGTGAAAAAAGGAAAAGTAAAGGGAAACGCCGTGAAGGCCTCAGAATTGGAGGATTGACCTCACTTTCAGAATCAGAATCAGACCTCGGATGAGGCTGTTTTCTTTTTCTGTTTCCGTTAGCCGGCTTAGCGTTCAAATGCTTCACCGACGTAACGACCAAATCTTCAGAAGATTTGCGTTTACCTTTGTTTTGACGCATTTTGCAAGCAAAGTTCTCTTAAAAAGATGGCTTCGTTTGTAAAATACAACAAAATTTCAGGTGGGGTTAGTCTTGAAAATACTGTTTAGAATTTTGGAAAATAACTCAGGTAGTCTTTAAAAAGACTGTGAATTTTGTTTGAAATAACTCTGAGCTTAAGTAGTAAAAAATACCGCAGCTCTAGTGTCCGTTCACCTCGAAGGTTCGCAAGACACTGAAAATTTGACATGTTTTACTTTACTTTATGGGGTGTAATATAGTTCGCCTCCTCGTGGTGCACCCTGGAAACATTATTCAACTTGTTGATCGCCTATTTATTATAATTTGCAAAACATTGAGGATACTAAAACGGGTTAAATAATGGCAAAATGAACTATAAAAGGACTGGAGCGTAAAATTCTAAGTGTCAATATGGGTATCCAGCGCCTTCGCCCCGTGCTATACTTTCATACACTTAGGAGCCCAGGGCGGCGAATTCCTTGTAGACAAAATGATGACTCTAGTTGGTGCTAGCAATAGTGGCCGACAGCTATAAGGTCAACTTCGCTTCATTGGCGCATTAGAGTCGATGCCAGTTAGATTCTAATTACGGCAAACTGGTTATACTCACCCTGGACATGCAAACGATTTATTGATATATAAAGATGACTGGAGCTGACAGCCGTTCTATTCTACTCTTTTAGTAATAATGGGTGAAACCGTTATGAAATGGCGAGTAGGCTAATGGGATGTGCTGCCGCCGTCCCGAAAAACTTTGGCAAGCCTTCAAGTACGTTTTATGCTCGCCACAATCACGGAGTGAATTGTGGAAATAGGCTCAGATGATAATTCCTGACCTACACCGATTTGGCTCTGAACGCATATCCCCATGAAGGACTGCGTCAACCCTTGCATGGCCTCCCTGCTAAACGCATAGATAACCATGGAATCTTGAAGGTGACTATTTCAGCGGGTGTAGATAGCGGCTCGAAGGGGGACCCTACAAAACTAATGGATGGAACTTATAAAGGTGAAAGTGCTGAGTATGCGGGAGTAAAACAAGAGAAATTGAGTGTAAAAAGAAATAACAAAATTGAACTAGATGAGGAAGATGACAAAATCATTCAAAACGTATTTCAAAACCAGAACGAAGAATTACATGAGCTGAAAATAAATTCTATATTATTCGACCTGATTGGAAAAGCGTTAGGTTTAAAGGAAAAAAAACCACTTAATGAAAAGAAAAAAACATTGAAAAAAATTAATTATCGCATTAAAAAGCTTATCACAAAACATCAAAAAGATAATTGTATTAACATAAAAACAGAAAACGAAACACCGTCTATTTACCATCAAGAAACTATATCGCTGAACGAAGATATGTCTGTCGTTGAATGTTCGCAAGACAACAAAAATTCAAACACATTTGAAGAAGTAATGAAAGATGCGTATTTCCAAGATAATTTGAACATTTCAAATTCCAATCATATTGAGATTGATACTAATGCAATGGATGCAAACATTAATCAATTGTTTAATATAGTAAACAAGCTAACTAACAATAATTTAAACCAAAATACAAATCTCGAAACGGGAAGTCTTGAGTATCACACGGACATTACTAAAAATACATTTTCAAAAGACATCGAACATGATTTATCCGTAAAACATATTGAAAAAGATGATATGAGCCTTATAGTAGCCATTGATGATAGCATAGATAAACCCCCATTTAAGCACATGATCAATTTCGACAAGACTGAATTGAGCCCAAAAACTAAACAAAGCAAAACATCAACTTCCAACTACAATCTGAACCAAAGTTTAGAATCGGACAATACTTGTCTCGATATGATGGAGGTTCAAATTCCTGTAGAAGCTCGATATAAAGATCAAGAAAATTGTGTTGAAAAAGATGCTGTTGAAGATTTTTTGAACAGTGAACTAAAGGAAAAAACCAAGACATCACAATCAAACAACAATCTAAACAAGAATTTAGAATCAGACAATGCATGTATCGATATGATGGAAGTTGAAAATGTAGAAGCTCGTTTTGGAGCTCAAGAAAATGATGGTGCTGAAAAAGATGCTGATGAAGATTTTTTAAATAGTGAACAAAATTTTCTTGATCTGGAAAGTAGTGATATTTATGACAATGTAGAAAATGCGGATGAAAACGATATGGTTTATCATTTACCAAATTTCAGTGATACAGGGCAAACAATGACTTGGACACGTGAAGAATACAAAAAAATACTCAATACTCGAACTGGTAGGTTGATTGCTTACAACAAAGCATACGGAAAAAACGTTCCCATATCAGAGAAAGAAAATGCATTAACGTATCATGATTTGGTAAGACGCGTTATTGGAGAATGTTCCGTGTATGTTCATAACAAAGACGACTATTTTCCAAAAAAAAAATCTTCGCGACTTATTAAAATTTATGCTTATTGCAAATATAAAACATGCAAAAAGTTTATATTTATATCTCAGTTTCCAATCAATAGTACTGAAGAAATCATTTTTAAAATCTTTCAAGATATGCCTAATATACATCACCCGAACCCAATGGTGAGTCAAGTGCGAGCACAAGAAAGAATACGAATGAAGCAGGATCTTCGGGTAATGACTAGCAAAGATTTCAGAAGAAAACAAATTGATGCAATATGTGCAGACGCAGTGAATTTCAAAAAATATAAAGATTTAAAACAATGTGCCTCTGTAAACACAATAACAAAAATGGTTGGTGAGGCTCGAAATGATCAGAGAAAACATCCAGATCCATGGCAATCATTGGTGTTGATGTCAGAAGAACCAGACTCAATTATAGCATGGTTAGATCGAAAACCAGTTTCGATTGGTTTGATAAACAAACGTATGGTATATACTATTTATAAAGCAGTAAAAAAACAAGGCCCACTTCGTATTAAGTTTGATGCATCGGGAAGCGCATGGGCCAATCCTGTCATTACTGATGAAAAGAGATTTTTAATGTACAGTTTAATAACTCGAATTCAATGTGGAAGTCAAAAAGAATCAATACCTTTTATTATTTGCGAATTTTTTAGTAGTGCGCATAGTACAGTGAACATTCACATAAATTTATTAAAAGTAATAGATTTTATTCAACGCTACACAACTCTTCCCCTGCATAAACTATTTAAGTCAGTAGTGATAGATTTTTCGATGGCCGAAATGAATGCTTGTGTTAAAGCTTTTAACGGTAAAAGTATTGTTGAATATTTAATTGCTTGTGATAAACTGATGGAAATTAAAGAAAACAAATTTTCAGAGCCGGTACCGATGGTATGCGTTAGACTTTGCTCGTCACATGTATCAAAAGTGATGTGTGCGGATGTTGATACATTTATACAGGACAAAAACGATCCAGACCGCTGTAATATCAAAAGCGTTTTATTATCGTTGTTTGATTGTACACAAATTTCGCAGGTATATGCTATTTTATGTTTATTATGGAAATATTTGCTATCAACACAACAACAAGAAAAAATAGAAGCTTATAAAGCATTGAAAAACTATTTAAAAAATAGAGAAGAAGATTTTTTTAAACTTGGCAAACATGAAGAATGGTCTGACGAGCCTGATAAACCCGAGGAAGAAGATGATTGTCAAACAAAAGAACAATTCAAAACAATATATGAGATGAGCCCGAACTATCAAAAAGCGTACGTTGATTTCAAAACGATTGTGTTAGACAAGTACGCAGATATTGAACAGTTCAAGATTGACAATGGATCAACCTATGAGTTCATAATGAAAGTGTTAAAAAAGTATATCACTTATATAGCACTCATAACGCCAATTTTAACATTTGAACATTTGTATGATGACCCAGAGAAAAACGCCATTGCTAATCGCGGTAACAATGGCCTTATTGAAGCGCACCACAAAGATACAAAAGCAGATATCAGGCACAATTTTATAAGAGTTGGTAATCCTAAGATTAGAGTAGACGATCACATAACAGAAATTTTTTTAAAAGATGTGAATAGTAAAATGGACGAATTTGATTTAATGATTCCTAGGTCTAGAGCAACAAAAAACATTGGAACAAGTTCAAAAAAAATCATAAAAGGTAAACGTTCTCAATACACTCCACCTGTTCTTAGCAACAATAAAAGTATAGTGCGTACAATACAACCGGTAAATAATAATGATATGATGGTGAAAATGAACATATCAGACATCAGAAAAACAGAAGAATCATTTAAAAAACCGTCAATGAGTCGTGAACATGAAAAAGGTTCCAAGCGAAAAAATAAAAAAATACGCAGAGAATTGTTCGCAGAACAAAAAATGCAGGAATATTACAATACAAAAATAGAAAAACGTGATATTTATACCAGTACTCCCGGAGTAGCCAAACTTCCCATTGAAGAAAATAATGATGTATTAGGCGTGGCATCTACTCCCCTTCAAACAATGTCTATTAGAAAAACAAACAATATTTTGGTTCAGTTTTCAAATATTAGTGCAATACCGGTGAACGACGAATCAACCAAGAGTGCAAAAGAAGTCTTACCTACAATACAAGAAGAATCGATCAATCGACCTAATCCTGAACTACAAGATCATAACGATCAAGCTCCACTAAAATCAAATGTCACTGAAGAAACTAAGGAAACTAAACTAAAAAAACCAGAAAACTCTGTTTCAGTGGAATGTGTTGGATTCAGTTCTGCTCAATCAGGTTATCGTGGTAGTGAAACTGTTTTAAGCAATGGATTGCTGTCAGATATAAACTATTATTATTTAGAAAGAACATCACGTTGTGATAAGATCACTATCGTCACTTTTGGTAGGGAATCACTCAAAGTAGAAGAATGTAAAACATTATATCAAAAGAATAGTACCGATTGGGTTTCGAGTTTCGTTATCGACTATAGTTTAAAAGTTCTTAGTTCACTATACAAATTTCCGGCAACATTAATAATGTGTTCACTAGGCCCTTACTTTTTCGAATTAAAGCATGATATCACTACAAAGAGGCTTGAATCGCTTTCTAAAAATATAATCAGCAGCGATGTAACGCTATGCCCAATCATTCACAACAGTCATTTTACTTTAGCAGTTATGGACAATAAAAACAATACATTTTATTACATGGATTCTTTTCAGCACAAGAATAAATCACTTGGAAAGGTGATGCTTGAAAAACTTAGAAATACTCTTGCAAAATTCAAAACACAAAGCAAAGTGATTCAAAAATTGTATGATCGTTCTTTGGATTGGAAAGCTACACACATTGAAGTAAATTGTCAAAATGACAGTTTCCATTGTGGTGTTCATGTTATAAATAATGCAGTTTGTTTGTTTCAACAACAACAAGCATACGTGTCCGCTGAGTTTAACCCTGTTCAATATAGAAAAGATCTTATGCGTATTTTAATCGAACAATCTGATTACGCTGTAAACATGTGTCCTTTTTGTGCTCAAAAAGACGATTCATACATGTTGGTTGATGAAAGCAGTAGATTCTGTGCCACGAAAAGTACCTTGAATAACAGTGTTATTAATTGGTTAAGATGTAACTGCTGTACACGATGGTGGCATTTGGATTGCGCAATCGAAGTTGATGATAAAATGCTCGATATTGAAAAAGTCAAATTAACACCATTTTTTTGCATTATGTGTATCGAATACAATGAGTACAAAAAGACAATTAAAAGTGATAAGAGCAATTAGAGTGCAGTAGAGTTACAAATTTTTAAAGCACGAATAAATTGAGTGTGTAATGGTGCGGTTGTCAAAATCGCCCTCTCTGACTCTGTCTCTCCGATGGAAGTTGACTGTTTTGGTTGCATGTTGAAAGATTTTTACGGAAAAATAGCGATAACTTAGCAAACATATTTTAAAAGGAAAATGTTTAGAAAAAATAAGAAAATACCTGGAGAAGATAAGAAATGTCCAACATTATTTCGTACACATGAAGAACTAACATGTTTCAAAGTGATGATTTTGTCATGTTTACAAAAAAAGAGTCAAGAAAATGAAGAACTTGAGAAGCATTGTTGCGTACAACAATTTACGATTTTTACAGAAAATATTTAGAAAAATGAAGAAAATACCTGAAGAAGACAAATGATGTTCAAATTTTTTTAAGTATGCGTACATTACTGTGGAAGATATATTGAAATTAAGATATTTACAATTGATAGAATTCAATTATAAGAAAGCGGATTAATGTTTGTATTCATTTCATTGGCACTAGGTGTGGTTACAAACTTCAATAATTTCCGGTCTCATTGAAATGGGTAGAAACTTTAACCGTTACACAACTTTATCAGCAATCGGGAATAGAAGTTTCTGATGTATGAAATCGTGAGCCCTCTTGACAGATCATACCTCGCTCACAGATCTGTCATTAATGTCACCCTGACGGATTCACTTTCCCGAGGGTAATGGGGGGAGCCAGTCCATATTTATTGCAATAGGGTTTTGTTAACTGTATTTCGTCAGCTGTGTGCTATCTTGTGACAACGACCATTTAGTACTATTCGAGAAAATCGATTTTTAAAGTTTGATGATAAATATTTTCAAAACTATGAATGGTAGAGCCAAACCTTTTGAAGCAATCGGTTCGTATACTATCGCTCAACAAACGCTCCAAGTTTCAACTGATTTGGTTACACCAGTTAAAAGATACAGTAAATTATGTAATCAAAAATCTGAAAAGCACGTGTCACAAGTGTGTTTCGAAAGAAATTTTTTTGTTTGTTTCCTGTTTTTTCGTCCAACCCAAACCAGATCTACGTCCTTGTTTGAACCCTAAACCGTGGAGTGAGGTTATGTTTAATGATATGCTTTTGTTTCTTCGTGTTTGTGCAGATTGTGCCGTTCAAAGTAATAATTGCCCTCTGTGCCGCACCACCCGGTCGTTGCCCACGTGTGGTACATACTTGTGTGTCTGTTGACAAATCGTCCGTTCTTTGTGTTATTTATTTCAATGTTTGTGTTATTTACTTACTAACTTGTGTCCGGTCACTTTCTGTAAACCCGGCCCACAAACTCCACTCCTAAATCTCCTAATTTCCTCACAAAATTAACTTTTCCTCATCGGTAACTATTCCGTGCTCTTAAATTTTTAATTTGTGTTTTTTTTTTTTGTATTTATCCGTCAACCTTTTTCCCTGTCAGTTCATCAATGTTTATTTCCTTCTTCTCGCGGCCCACGCGCGTGAGCTGCCGTCGCGCCGTTCGTTCCCACGCAGGAGCATTATGTCGACCCCGTCGCGGCAGTAAGCGGCCTCAACACGGAGGAAACTAAAAAATAATTGATTTTTTTTTCTCTTTAAAGGTCAAGTGACGGAGTGCAGCTGTCGAACGAGCTCAAACCCCGCAACTTCGATGTTGTAGCACTGCCCACACGAGGAATCATCCGATGCCGAGAAGGAAGCGTTCTACACAAAGCTGGAGGAGAAGTTCGACAGCTGCCCGCATAGGAAGGGAGGAGATGTACCAGCCGGTGATCGGGCCGAACAGCCTGCACACACCGTCACGAACGAACGGCCAGCGGTTCATCAGCGGTGCGCAGCCTCCCGCGGTATGGTGGTACGGAGCACGTTCTTCCCCCGGAAAGACATCCACAAAGTGACCTGGACATCACCTAACCAACGAACGGAAACACAAATCGACCACGTCTTTATCGATGGCCGATTCTATTCGGACATACGAAATATCTGCACTTATCGCGGTGCGGACATCCACTCGGTGGGTGCAAGCATGCACTCAAAACTGTCGACAACGTACTACCGACTTCGGAGCCGGCTCCCACCGCCGTTCAACACCGAGCGGCTGCAGAACACTGCTGTGGCTCAGCATTACGTGCAGTAGATGGAAGCGAGCCTGCAAACGTAAGAGGAACTCGGCGCTCAACGATGGATAGATCAAAATACGGCTATCGACAGTGCCGCTGAAGCCATGCTAGGTAGTACGGTGCGAGTCGGAAAACAGCGCTGGTTCGACGAGAAGTGCCAGCGGCTACTCGACGAGAAGAATGCAGCTTATGCGGTGAAGCTGATAGCCGCGCCGAAATGGAGCAGCAATTTCGGCAGAACGAGACGCGGATGTTCTACGAGAGCGTTAACCGGTCCCGCAAAGACTATGCGCCGCAAACCAACACTTGTCGGGACGCCGAGGGACACCTTCTCATGGACAAAGGCGAGGTGTTGGACAGGTGGCTGCAGTTTTTCAACGAGCACCTCAACGGCGATGTAACGCATGGAGACGGCTTTGAAGTCCAACTTGGACCGCCCGCTGCTGACCAACAGTTCCCAGCACCTGATCTGGAGACGGTGAAGATAGAGATCAGGCAGCTGAAGATCAACAAGACCGCAGGTAAAGATCGGTTATCCGGTGAGCTTTTCAAATATGGAGAAGAGCAGTTGACGAGGGCGAATCACCAAGATTTCTAAGATCTGGGGGAGGAGAAACTACCAGAAGAATGGATGGATGGTTGGAGGTTCGTGGGCCCCTATGATCGGAGTTTACTGGCGCCCGGGCCAAATTTTCTCGCTCCGGCAGATCCTCGAGAAATGCCGTGAGTACAACCCCGAACTCGGGATGTCCTCGATGAAGTTCATCGCGTTAAGTGCAAAACTGGCGCACTCAACCTAAAAATACTTGTGCCATCCGGGAGTTCTTCGTTCTTTGAAGTTGGTCGCTGTAACCTGCTTCCTCAGCTTAGGGTTCTTCGGCACTGCTGAACTTGTCTTCCGAAGTCCCGCCTCCATTGTCGGCACAGCGCGCGTCATCGACGCAGTTTTCTTCACCGGTTTCTACTAGTGGTACAAACTGCGAGTCTGGTTGCGCGAGTCTGCTGCTGCGTTGCGAAGTGTCAACTGCTCTGAATCTCACGAGGGTCTGGACCGCAGCTGTCCCAAACGTACGCAGTTCATCCAGCCGAAGCCGCCAGCATGGAAGAAGGACAAACGGTCACCGGCGGTACCTACGTTCAACGCGGCAGATTCCCCCCCCGCTGCCGGGAGCGGTGCCGTCTGACACGCCGAAATATCAACATACTCGTCCCGGAGGAAGCAGCCAACAAAAAACCGGCGCCGGTGCCGGTGCAACCCCGAAGGAGCAACAAGGTGAAAGGAAGCTGTACAGCTAGTCGGAGCTGTGGGCCATTTACCGAGAACACCCGAAGAACAGTTTGATGTGATCGCACACTTGTTGACATTTTTTTCATATTCTTGATCCTCGGTCCTAACCTGGTCGCAGCACCTAAAAGGACCTAATTAAAATAAGTTATGAATAGAAATAAAAAAAGGTGCAGGTGGTTATGTTACACATGACCAGTATGACAAAGAACTTTGCAAGATGATTGTTGAAATTTCCGGTCCGGTCCAAATTTCCCCATGATTCTCTTATAATTCAAGTCCTATCGAACTAAGGGGACGGAAATTGCAAGTGGAGCTGAAATAGAAATCGAGGTGAAATCAATTGACTTTCCTTCACCACTCAAAAGTTACCAAGATGCGGGAATGTTTTTGCAAGGCTGTTGCAAGCAATCGGCGGCAGTAAAGGAAATTTGAACAGCAGACATTAAAACTGCCCTTTACAGGGCTCCAAAAACAGATTTTCGCAGTGGCACAAAAAAATGTGCATCGCAGTAATCTATTTGTTACTTCCTGGCTTATAAGCAATTTATTTTAACTGCTTAACTTCAGGTCATGGCCAAATGCAACTTTTTATGTCCAGTATCAAAAATCATATAGTTTGATACCCATATTGCCCCAACTCTTACGGTTCGGCATATGTCCCCCCATCGGAACATCCGCGGGGCCTACGGCCACTCCGGATTGTGGCCACTATTGCCGAAATGTAAAATTTCATGTCCAGTATCAAAACCATAAAGTTTGATACTCATATTTCCCCAACTCTTAAGGTTCGGAATATGTCCCCCTATCGGAACATCCCCGGGGCATCCGGCCACTCCAGTCCAGGTGGTGGCCAGTTCCAATGATCGACGCCCGCGACTGGCATGTCTTAGCTGGTCCTTGCCTCCAAGGCATCTGCTCCCGGATCCCAGGCCGTCTGCTACCGGGCCACCAGGCCATCTGCTTCTGATGTGTTCTCGTCGACGTCCAACAAAAGAATGAAGACCGGGACCGACCGAGTCGCGTTTTGTTGCCTCGTCGACGATCCGAAAATTATGAGGTGGAGTGGGGGTGATTTTAGATACATCAATCTCACGTCTCTCGACTGACTGATTGGGAAACGTTCGTTCATCCAACCAGCGTGCACCAAAAAGAGGGGAAATTTGCCGAGAGGGGAATTCGTCACGTAACGTTTTCGCTTCGCGAAAATTTTGGATTGACACCACGTATAGAAACCTTAGGACAAAGTTCTTTGTCAAAACGAGTCTTCGATTGTGCAGTTCACTCGCTTACCGTTCACAACCGCCTGGATCGTTTCACCGTCCTTGACCACCACGATCTCGATGGGCTTCTACAGACGATGCAGCTCCCAGAACAGCTCATTGTCCTGCATGAGGTGATCTGTCGCACCGGAATCGATGAACCAGCGCGTCCGCGTGTGCTATGGGTCGCCTCGCTTACGAAACAAAGTTCCTTCCGGTTGCCGCCAGAATCCACCCCGTTCGCCGTCGACTTCTGCTTACTCTTGCTCAGCTGCGGCTTCTTCTTCTCGGGAGGGCCGACTGTCCCGGTAGGTGAAATCGGCAGGTCAAGAAACCCCGCAGATTGTCGCCTTGTTGGATCAAGGAACATCCAACACGCAAGCTCAGCACGGAAACCGCCGCCGGAATGCGGTATTTGGCACGGTTGGCGTGCACTTCCGCAGCACCATAACTACTGAACCGAAGCAGCAAGGTCAACCCTGCTCGCAAGTTGTCGGTTTACCGTATGCCTGAACGCATCTGTCTCGAAGCTGCAGAAGAGGACTTAACATACCTTTGACAAACTGATCACGCCTGAGCGCCACAATCATAGTGCATTTCCGCGAAAGAGGAGCAGCAGCAGCAGCAGGAGGTAATCTAGAGCGCGGTGAAGAAAGTCTCCAATTCGTTGTTCGCTGGCTAACATTGTGGAGGACATGCGCGAGAACATGGTCAATCAGTTTTGTCTTTGGAGAAATAATAACGGTAGGGAGCTCGAGCAATTCGGATCTTCAGGAAAATTTATGCATGTCTCTTTTCAGGATTTCAACAAAAAAAAAGTCACTAGAGCGGTTCCGCATAAACTGTCAAATTGCCAGCTCGTCAGCCCTGACCAGCAATAACGACTTCAAAACAAGCCTTGTAGACAGCACAAACCTATCAGCATCTTCATTCCTCCTTAATCAACCATCATCACTGAAATCTCCGCGCCGGAGTTTCCAACGACGAACTTGAAGATGAATCTGCTGCAGGAGTTTCAGCATCTGGTGTTGTACACATCGTGTTCGGTTCCGGAACTGATCTGCATTCTAGGAACTTCGAGCCCATGAGTGCCCAAGCTTTGGTATGTATGTATTTGCATTTGCTAGAATCAGGGTAATTAAACTGATTTTTTGTGTCTTCAAATAGGTTCTTTCCCGTTGTGGAAGCCCGGTGCAATCTAGAATCGGCACGCAGGATGGCACATGGCTCTGCAATTGACCTTGGAACAACGCTGCTCGGAACGACGTTTGGAAACTCGTCCAGGAGACCAATACCTTTTTGGACTCGACGGTTGCCTTGACGAACTCCACACAATCTGACGCCGTACATTACAACGCCATAAGTTCCACGTAATTGTATGCTGTAGTCTAACATCACATAATCAAAATTATAATTCTGTTTTTCTCAATCATCACTCGCAGGATGCTAACTGGCGGAGGAGATCTGCACCGACCAGATTGGCATTCCCACGTTAATCAGCGTTTCCAAGCTTACCACCATATTATTCCCATCCGACGGTCCCCAGCTAAATTTCAGCGAGTCGTGGATCCGAAGGACGGACCGGCACGGTAAGCGTGAAAACTGACGACGTGCTGACTTACGGTACTTCAGGGCTGTGAATTCGAAGCCGGAGTCGGATCTTTTTGACCTCGTAGCTATACAACTTGGGTAATGCCCAAGAGCAACCGGTGGCAGCGGGTGCTGCGGGAGCTAAGGTAAAACAGTAATTCTAGATTACTCTTTCCAAACAACCAATGCGCCATGGGTTTCCTATGTACATAGGACCTTTTGAAAAAGTAAGCGTGAATTCTTTACATTTTTCAATCCGAACTAACTTTTTTCCTCTGCCAGGTCAAATGATTTCGGCGCCATCAACAGCAATACCGTCTTGCACCATACTTTTGTTACGCCCAAAGCGGCACCGGCCGCCACACGGCGCAGAGCACCGTCTACAATACAAACTGGATAACAAATCTTGCGTCAGAACAAAATTCATCGGCCGTTGGTCCGATTTGGCGTTTAATATTGTGCTGGGTACGGTGGAGACGGTCATGTTGACGGATAATGGTCACACCGAGATCGACATCAGAAAGTACGCCAAGGTGGAGAAGATTCCCGGCGGGTCGAACGACAAGTCGTGCGTGCTACGTGGAGTTATGCTGAGGTAAATTGAGAAGCCCCTCATCGTGCTGTTGGATTGTCCGATGGAGTACAAGAAGGGAAAAAGTTAGATTAACGTTGAGATTGTCGACGATCAGGAGAAAATTTAAAAGGTAGAAGATTAAGGAGGAACATGTGGCGTAGGTGTGTACCGATGTCGTTGCCCTCAAACTGGACGTCGTTTTCACTGAAATGGGCATTTCCTGTTGAAGGCCGGCTGCGTAAAACCGCCAACAACCGGCTGGCTCGTGTTTGCGGCGTCACCATCGTCAACCGAACGGAGGAACGGAAGCTGTTCGGCAATGAACTGCAATAAAAATCAATCTGTTAGTTCCGCCAAGCATACGCACCAACTCGCTGCGTACGTTCTTGATCGTTCCAGCTGAGCGAATGATAAAACTTCGAGCGAACGCGCCCGGCTGTACTTCTACCGTGCAGGAACGTCTTCGTTACTTCCCGCTGGGTTGGGCTAAAAAGAAAGAATTCAACGAGTTCGACCTGCGCGTTGACTGCGATACACTGCACACCTGGATCGATACTACCGCCACAAATCCGGAGAAGATCCCGTGGGACACGCTAGTAACCCTTCTTTCGCCGGCCGACGTGGACGGAGTTTCCGGTGGTTTAAACGGCCAACGGCACAACACGATGCTGGACGGAACTCGGCGAGAACATTCCTGAAGTGGATCGAAGCTTTGGCCGATCGCCAGACACCTTTCTGGCTTGGATTGCCTAATAATGCCGAAGAGGTGCTGCTCACCACCCGCGGAACCGATTGATCAAAATGTTGAAGATGCAACAACTGGAGGACGACGATGCTCGCGAATGTCTCGACGCAATGCAGACCCGCCAGGAAGAATGTCGTCCCTCGTGGATGAACAACAGTGCGCTGACCTGGCTGGAACTGCTGCCGAAGCAACTTGCTAAGGTGCAGAACAACATGGCTTCGGGCCTTGCAAAGTACTTCTATTTCGCCGAAAGCGGCACCGGTCGCCAACCAGCACATGGCATCGTCGACGATAGTCGAGGATTTTAATGGGAGTGGTTATGCTCAGTGAAAACACGTCTTCGTGGGAAAAGGTTTAATTGCTAATGAACATAAAACTGATTAGTGATCGCAGATTGCTTCGATCTTCAGTACTCCTCCTTAAACAGCGTTCATTTTAATCTAAGACAGCATGATGTAGATCGACCTCCTGTTTCTTCAACGGCTCGATCAATCCATCAGCTATCTGCAACTTAGCCTTGATGTAGATCACATCGACATCGACACATTCCAACGTGCCCCTCATAAAACGAGGTTGGATGTCGATACACGCCAGGGCTACCGCAGCCAAGGACAGGGCCATAGACTCCGCCTTGCAGGTTGGTCATCTTCCAGGTCCAGTAAGCGTTGTACTCCTCCTGCGTGGCACGTCCGGCCTTGTGCACGTTCGGGTCGTCGTGCGTCGGGTACTGGAAACTACCATCCACAAGTCTTCGACTCGTCCGTCCGACTTCTGGCCTCCTGAAACACAGGTCGTGTTGATCACAGCATTGCCCTTCGCGACGACCTGCATTCCTTCCTTGTTGGCAGCGACCATCTTACCGTTTGCCCGCTGAACGTCGTGCAGCAACGATTTCGTTCTGGTCAAATGACGACTGGCTCCGGAATCGAAGAACCAATCTTCAGGTTTGCTCTCGTTCCCCGTCGTCAGCACAGCACCGAAGGCACGTCCCGGCTTGCTTCTCTCCTTATCCGGTGACATCGTAGACGACGTTTTCTCGGGGCAGTTCCGCGCGATGTGGCAAGCGTGACACTTCGGACCCTTTGCCCGGTTTCCATGGCGATCTTGTTTGTTACCTGGCTTACTGATCGCAAATGCTGGGTCGCTGGAGTTTTCCGCTGGCTCGTTTTCCTCCTGGAGCAACTTGGTCTTGATCAAATCACCCGTAATTGCCTCTCCGGAGTTTTCCGCTGGCTCGTGTTCCTCCTGGAGCAACTTGGTCTTGATCAAATCACCCGTAATTGCCTCTCCGGAGTTTTGCAGAGCCATCACCATCGGTTTGTAGGACTCAGGCAGGCCTGCTAGCAACAGCATTCCGAGCCACTCCTCGCCGATCGGGAAACCAACACCAGCCAGTTGATTTGCGGTAGCAACCATCCTCGTCACGTACGCTTCCATGGATACGGAGTTGGCTAGGTTCGTGGTCATCAGCTTGTGGAGTAAGCCCCAGCGCCGCATCAATCCGCGGTCCTCGTAGGTCTTCTCCAGCTTGTCCCACGCTTCCTTGGCCGTTTTTGTCCCCTGCACATGTACGTAGATCGAAGGGTCGAGGCCAGAAATGATCCTGCCGCGAGCTTTCCGGTTCTTTGCCGCATCAACAGCTTCGTACGAACCGTCGGCCTTCTTGTTCGGCTCCACGGCAACCCACAGCATCTCCGCCTCCAGATTGGACTGCATTCCAAACTTCCAGGTGCACCAATTCTCCCGGCCAATCAGCCTCTCGGCCACCGAGCATGGTCCTGTAGCTTGAGCCATCTTGACGGTACGGAACTTCAGAAAACTGCTTGCAGAACTTCTTCAATTTTCGCTTCCAGAAACTTCTAAACTTTTCTTCCCACTTCTGGGCCCATAACCTAATGGGAGTGGTTACGCTGAGTGAAAACACGTCTTCGTGGGGAAAAGGTTTAATTGCTAATGAACATAAAAACTGATTAATGATCGCAGATTGCTTCGATCTTCAGTAGATTTGATAAGGTCACGAGCGATGCTTTGTGAAGGATTGCCGGAAACCGATCTGTCCGATATCTACAATCTTGTCAGAGGTTCGTCGTCGCATAATCAAGAATTAGGAGCTGCAACAAGAGGCAAAGCGCGGCGAAGAAGGTCGTGCGCAAGAACCAAAAAAATTGTAAAATTCCTCTTCAACATGGTTTTTTTCTTTCTTTCCAGAATAGAACTGGACTCCAACTCAGACGCCTCCAAGTTTGGCCAACCTGCAGCAGCACGACCAGCACCGGGATCAATACAATCACCTGCGGTACTCCTCGTCGTCGGCGGCTCCGTTAATGGAACCGGAGATTGTCGTTCAGCGGCCTATCATCCAGGACAAGGAGCTGCAGCGCATCGAGGCGATCGGCAACACTGCTACGGAAAGTTTACGCTGCGTGATTTCGATTAATTTATTAAATAATTTCTACTTTTTATTACTTTTTTCCGGAAACTGCGGCTTCGGGCCGTTGGATCGTCGCTGGGATTGTGGAGTTTGGGTCGGTGCTGCTAAATGGATGATGCGGAAAATGTGGATCATCGACTGCCGGAGGCAGCCGTTGGGTTGGTCCGCAGCTCGAACCACATGCCCGCGGAAGCCCCCGGGTGGAGAACATGGAGTGGCAAGACAAAATTGAGCAGTCCGAGAATCAAGTTGGAGTCGGACGCACAATCGCCGGTCCCCGGTCGATCTCGGCGCTTACTGCTGGGCTGGTGGACGATTACGCATGCAGCTAGGCAGTCTCGGAGCCATTGATGATTCGGCGTGGCCGTACGCGAGCAAGGACTTGGAGGTGAGTTTGAAAGATGATCTACTGACGTATTGAGCTTGTCTAACTAATGGTTTCTTAAATTTCAGGTCACCGTACGTCCTGCGGGAAAAAGTAGCTGGTGCTCGCATCACCGGAGATCCTCGGAATCGATTCATTAATAACAAGGGTTTTCTGATGAGCGTTCGCTGTCCAACATCCCGGAGATCAATACCTAGCGCCAATTTGAGCTCAAAAGGCAAATAACCGATCTCAAGATAGAAAAGGGTTTGACTCCGCCACCGCAGCCATCGCCTCTTGCCAAAAACAACTGCCAGACGTTGGATTTGGGAGGTTTGCGAAATGGGTCTCTAGCAACACCGCGGTGCGGGAAAGTCCCGGCACTTGATCTCGAACAATATGAGGGGTGAAAGTTACTACCAGCAACAGCAGAACACTGTAAAATTGTAATAAACACTAATTGAAAAAATAGATAAAAAAAATTGTACGAATTAGTGAATTATTGTGATAAGTGAAAGTGTGACAAAAACGTAGTACGTAGTAAAGTTTGAACACCTTTCGAAATATAAACAAAAATATAGTTATTTGTTGATAAACACCATCACCTACTTGAGTGTGCCATCTCCAAATCGTCTTCCTTGACAAATTAAGAAAATAATGTGTTTTGAATGTTGTTTACACACATGATGATGATTCTAGTCAGAAACTTCTGTACTGCACTGTTTTCGTGTAATTTTTTACCACAGTTTATGTTGTCTAGTTTTCTCACTCTACGTTACACACACATATTTGTAAATAACAGAACACACACAGGACGAAAAGGTCAGTGAACTTGTCCTGACCGTACAGTTTCTTGTAGGAAAACTACCTCACAACAATCCCATTCCCTGAAAGACATCAGAGCAGCTCAGAACAATTTAGTTACTGCCAAATGCAACCATGTTTACGTGAATAAAGTTTCATTTTGTATAAATCAGTTTTTTTATTTGTATTTACCGGGAAGGAAAGTGCGACAGGATCAACAGACAGACAATCTTATGCAAAACTTAATGTGAGCAATTTTAATTTTTCTGGCCAGAGCTAGCAGACGTGCTTTTTTACATGTTTTCAATATTTAAGCACCCAATGTACATGTACCTACCATGAAACAACAATTCTGTATGTTTTTTCAACAAATAATTTCTTTTTTGCTGAAAAATAGCCATTTGAAAATAAAGTTTTTTTTTATTCTGTTATGTAGGGGCGGTGGGGGCAGAATGGGCCACCCTTGGTTTGGGCTTTAGAGTGGATTTAGACCAACCGTAAGGCTAAGGTCTTATGAATTTCACGCAAATGCAGTTTATTTCGAGGTTCTTAAATAAGCTTTCAGAAAAGTTAGATTGTTTAAAAAAGTTTGTTCAATGTTTAGAATGTTACCAGAAGCTATTACGAAGGTAATCAAACAACACAGAACCTTAAAATCATTTAGAGGCTTGGTGGTGGAAGTGTTAAATTAAAATCCACTGGGGGGCAGAATGGACCACCCTTTTCCTGCCTTATAAAAACAAGCAAATGTTTAGAAATTTTAGCTAAATGGATTATTTCACTCCCGGTAGCTTCACAAATCACGTTTAATGCAACATTGTTGATTTTTTTGTTGTTTTGATGCTTATTTGTAAAAATAGTGTCTTATTTCAACATTTCAACTAATTTCAAAAATTATTGTTTTGGTAATTGTAATTGTAATTTGTAATTTATTGGAAGTGACTATTTTCATAAAAGTGGTCTAATTTTATGGAAACTATGTTAGAAAGGTCCCTTAAGTCATTTCTTATCACCCATCAACATTTTATAGACGAAATGGGTGGTCCTTTCTGCCCCGCACCCTAGAAAAGTAGTCGAAAAAACACATTTTTTAAAGTGCATCAAAAATAGTTCTAAGCTGAACATTTTCATCAACCAAGTATACAATGTTGAAGGAAACATACCGAAGCGTAAGCCTACTATAGTGGATTCATAAATTTGTATGTTTTGTAAGGTTTTCAATACATTTTACTTAGGCGGACCATTCTGCCCCCCTGCCCCTACCATCTTTTCTTCTAGTAGACTCGGGTCCATTATCCGATTGTTATTTAACTGTAATGATTATATATTTGAGGTTTTGATGCTTGTTGTGGGTCTAATGATAGATATAATGAATAAAAGAAGGCTTTTGCTCACTTTTCATTGTAAACTCATATGTTTTGTTTATTAATAGGGGCAGGGGGGGCAGAATGGACCGCCTAAGGGAAATGCACCAAAAACCATAGAAAAACATAAAAATTCATGAATCCAGTATAGTAGGCTTATGCTTTGGAATGGGAGCGTTCTTTTATTACGTAACGCAGTAGGGGGGGAGGGGGGGTCGGAGGCCGTGTTACGCTCCATACAAAAATTTTAAAATTTGTATGAAAATTTTGTTACGAGGGGGGGGGGAGGGGGTCCAAAAATCCATTTTTTTGCGTTACGTAATAAAAGAACGCTCCCAATGTTCCCTTCAATGTTGTATACTTTTTTTTTTTTCATAAAATTATTTTTATTAGGTCCTTTTCGGTACTGGGACCTGGTTTGGACCGAGTCGGCTTTTGTAATTACATTTGGCTTAATAATTACAGAGGATCTTGTGTGTAAATGTTAATGGGAGGGGAGCCGATTACCCGCGGCCTACTCGGGGTTAGTAGGGAAGGGATTGATGTTAAAGACAAGGCGTGGGAAATGTTGTATACTTGGTTGATTACATTTTTTTACTTAAAACTATTTTTGAGCCACTTTAAAAAAAATGTTTTTTCGACTAACTTTCCAGGGTGCGGGCCAGAATTGGCCACCTTAGAAAACAAGCCATTTCTTCTAATACAACGTTGAAGGGTGATAAGAAATTACTTGAGGGACCTTTCCATTATAGTTTCCATAAAATTTGATCACTTTTATAAAAATAGTAACTTATCAAAACAAAGATTTTTTGAAAATAGTGTAAATATGTCGAAAACAGACACGATTTTTACAACTAAGCGTCAAAACAACTAAGAAATCAACTTTTGTTGCATTAAACGTGATTTGTGAAGCTACCAGGAGTGAAATAATTCATTTAGCTCAAATTTTGTAACTTTTGATTGTTTTTATAAGGTAGAAAAAGGGTGGTCCATTCTGCCCCCAAGTGGATTTTAATTTAACACTTCCACCACCAAGCCTCTAAATGATTTTAAGGTTGACCAAACTTTTTCAAACAATCTAACTTTCAAGAAAGCTTATTTAAGAACCTCGAAATAAACAACATTTGCGTGGTTTTGTCAATGAATTTACAGTTTTGCTCATAATTCGAAAAATACAATGAGTTCAAACGTCGTTTTCGGTATGATGATGCAATTTGATGTCCTTTATAAGACCCTTGCCTTACAGTTGGTCTAAATCCATTCTAAAGCCCAAAACCAAGGGTGGCTCGTTCTGCCCCCATGGTCCATTCTGCCCCCCCCCCCCCCCTGCCCCTATGGCTTAAAAGAACATAAAAACCTAACAGACGGATTTTTTGCAATAATAAAAAAGTAATTTTGATGCAAATTTTTCAATATCAAATAGCTCACCAAAATAAAACACTAGATTTGTTTACAGTTACTAATAAAACCTCGCATTTTTATGTTCGAAAATGTTTGTTATTGATTTATATTATAAAATATCATTTCAAACATCAGTTATGTTGTTCAGTTAAGTACAATAAACTATAGTTTTGGTTTATTGTAAATTCTAACGGTTTTAGCAACTTTGGTACTTATGACATAAAAAACAGGGGAACAGCATCTTATTCCAGCGTGCCTCTAATGTTGGCACATCAGCACTTTGGCGTTCAATTACAGCTCATAAAAAGCGTTTGCAACAGAAAGTGATCAAGCAAGTTTTAATCAATAGTATTGTGAAATAAGTTGTTTTAATAGTGAAACCAGCAAACTGTATGAAGTTATGAGCGAGTGCTTAACCTACCAAGGATACAAGCATTTCCCCTATATTAAAACTAATGATCGGAAAAATATGTAAGTAAGTTGATGAACACAAGCATTTATTGTTTGTTTAGAAAAAAAAGTTTATTAAATTCCTAGTTTTCTTCATTTTTGTAGGTAAAATAAAAGTAGGGGTCCACTTTTGGAAAAGTTTGAATTTTCGTTATCCTGTATCGGACCCCCTTAATTTCAACTTACTAAAGTGAGAAAATCAGTCAAAAAATGATTGGATAGTTAATTCAATCATAAAAGAGGAACGATGTTTTGTTGTGAAAATGCTAGTGGCCATGGCCGATTTCAGATGTAGAACTCAAAACGCTTATTTTGGTGAAAATGACAATTAAACTTCAGTCAACATTGTTTTGAACAATAGAGCTTTATGACGTTTCTCGTACGCACACTAGCGCACCATTTGATTTTGCTGGCCGGACAAAATTTAACCTCACTTTTTTTCGTGCACTTACACGCAATACATGCGCACGTAAATAACTCTATGCTGATCATGCCAAATAAACAAATTGTAAACAATACCCGCTCAAAATCGTGACATTATTGATTTTTTTTAAGCTCCTTCAGGATAACATGCCCTATACAGTCAAACCCCGATGGTTTGACTCCAACTGTTGTCAAAAGAACGGGGTCACATTTTAGTTTGACACCCCTTTTACACGGAGTTCACATATATTTCCAAACGTTTGTTTTGATAGTGTGCGTGAGCGCCTTGTAAAAAATGACAGTTCGTCACTTTTTAGTTTGACTTTGACCAACCAACGGGGTACAAACTAAAAAAGTGTCAAACGAAAAAGTGACCAACCACCGGGGGTTGAGTGTATAAAACTTATCTAGTCTTAGTTAGCTGTTGAAAGGTAACCCATATCTTAACTTAGGTTAATTACTGGACTGATGTTTTTTGCCAAGACAACCCAATAAACAAAATGAAATTAAAGTATCTGTAATGGAACTTTTTATAGAAATCATCTTTTTTCATAAACTTTTTTTTATTAGGTCCTTTTCGGTGCTGGGACCTGTACAGATTTATTAAAGCTAACAGTAATTACAGAGGATCTTTTGTGTACAATGGTGGGAGGAATAGAAATCATCTTTACAAAAGCTTTTCGTAGCAAAATGATCGGCATGAGTTAATGAACAAAACGTAGTAATACGTTTTTGTCAAACTTTCAATTTGGCGCATGTTTCATTAAAGAATATGTATCCAGGTTTTAAGCGAAGATGGCGTTGGAATGGTGAACGTCCGAATTGTCAAAATTGCGCAGTAGTACCAACATTAGAAAAAAATGTGGCTGTCATGCCATGGCCCACTTTTTTCGTTTCGGGGTAGGGGGCAGAACGCAGGGTGACCACTCAAATTCCATTTTCAAATTCCCGACTTTTTCCCGACTTTTTTCCAGACTTTTCCAGAATGCTAAAAAAATAGGCATTTCTTATTTAAAGAAAACTGTCTATAAGAAAAGTCAATTTTAACCACAGGAAAAAAATCTCAATGAATTTAAAAAAAAATCCAAATGTAGGTATTTTTTGTAAATACAGAAACTAAACAACAAATAAAGAAAACTTCAAAAATTTAATTCCAGTATTATGATTCAGAGTAGAAACACAAACAATTAGTCTTTGAAAAAATAATCAAAAGTTCAACAATACTTATAACTCCCATGGTATTTTTTAAATTGGCAAACGTATAGTTTTTGATGTTTTTGTTTAACTTCATCATCATTTTAAATCAAAGAATGATTAAAACATAATTGCTGTTATTATTCAGGAAAAGGATTTAGAAAAATGTCAAGGAATTCATAAAAGAAAATGTTTTTGCCAAGTTCCCTTTTTAATTTTGTAATTTTTGATATTGATTTTTTTAATCAATGTTAATTTATCGGTATGGTATGCAGTATTTAACTGATTGTTTTTTTCAATGAAAATTCAGTTTGATATGATTTTATGTTTTCCCACTTATTTTAAGCAAAATGTTTGAAGAGACAATTTTTTAAACAATTAAGCAATAACTCAAAATTTCTTGGATTATTATTTTGCAATTTCAATATTTTCTTTATGTTTTCAAAACGTAAACAAGTTATTCAATTTTGGATTTTATTCGATATTTAAGTTTTCCGCAAACTGAAAATCAAGCTTTATCTATGGTAGGTAATTTACCCATACGCATACTTCAAGGGCAACATTTGAAAAAAAAAAACATATTTTAAATTATTTAATGAATTTAGTTAAACAATTACAAATATTTACCCAAAAAAACCATTGCCAAACTCAAGTTTAAATATTCAATCATGTGACAAAATGAAATAGAATCATAATTCTAAGCTGGCCATTAGGCTCTATTTTTATATTAGTTTTTCATTAACTTTACCTCTTGTTTTATGATCATTTGATTCATAAAAAAAGACTCCAATATTCATAAGATTTTGAATGTCTTAAACAGCGTTTCCATACTCAAATATATTTAAATAGTGAAAAGAACCTTAAATTTAAAGTAAGTTACTAGAGCAGAAATGAGTGAATTCAATTTGATAATTGTACAAAATATTACAAAATTATTCAAGAGTTAAAACATAATTTTCAAACAAGTATGCTCAGAATTCCCGACTTTTCCCGACTTTTGGACAAAAAATCATAAATTCCCGACTTTTTCCCGATTTTTGGCGGATTTTGGCGAATTCCCGACTTTTTCCCGATTTCCCGACTTGAGTGGCCACCCTGGCAGAACGGACAACCCTTAGTTTAAGCAACGAGTATTAAACATAGAGCGCGGACTCGGAACAAATTTCTACCAAATTCATGGTACCAGCCTAAGGTACAACCGTAACGCCTTTGATAAGGCGTTACTTTTTTCAGGCGTTATGAAATTTAAAGGTGCCGATTTTTTCCCTTCTCTCTGGTTTTAGGCTTTATAGTGGGTTTAGACCAGGGGTGCCCAACCTTTTGACCCTGCGAGCCAGAAATAATGTTTCGGACCGGAAATAATGTTTCATAAAAGTTTAAAAGAAACGGGCCAGCTCGCGAGTAAGAAATTGCCCGCGAGCGAGAAGTAAAACGAGTTGGCAAAAGCGAAAGCGAGAGCGCGAGTGCAAAGGCGAAAGGAGAGGAAAGGACTACAGGTACTCTCGCTCGAATTCTAACACTGGAAATAAGGCATTACTTTAAGGTTGGTACGCACCAGCCAACAAAAGGGGTCAAGAAATATTTTCGCGAATGTTAGAACAAAGAAGAAGAAAATATTTATCGGGGTTATTTCACTCTTTCTGGCTTGCTGCTGACGAATCACGTCATTTTTTTTTCTCAATATCTGAAATTAACTGTTCATGGTTTTTAGTTGATGATTTTATTCATTTATTAGAAATTCTTTCAATGTCGAAAACAATGTTAGATGAGTTAGTTAGTAAGTTTTATCAATTTGCCTTTTTGTTTCGGCTCAATCAATTTGCCTTCTTGTTTCGCTTCGGAGTTACGGTTTTGAAGCTCTGGTCTTCGAGAGGTGGGTCTTCATTCGTGTGCTCGGACAGGATGGCGAATGGATTCAGGATCTTGGATATATTCTTGCCGCATGTGCAAGTCGGACAGTGTCCAGTTTGCTTGCGAGATTTTTCTCCACCCCCAGATGGAGTAACCTTGGCTGTGCCGAGGTCTCGTGCGGACGTGGGTGATGCATCGGGTTTGTCAACGCTTGCACGACCATCACGTGTTTTAGCACGTGTTACCATCTCGTTTCGAGATTTGTCGTTTCGATCGACAACGTTACGATCGTCTGGCTTGTCCTTACACTCCGTGTTACGTACGTCGATCTCTCGGTCAATATTTGGCTTACTTGGACTTGAAAATGGCTTGCGAAACCCCTCCGGAAACTCCTCCCTAGCGCTGCGTCCCGGAGTCTCCTGGCTGGATGGATCATTAGAAGGGCCACGACCGGAATCCTGCACTACTTGATTGTATCCCCAACGCGGTGGATTGTGCTCGTTGCTGTTCTGGAGTTGGCCGGAATTCTGCCCGTATTGGCCGCTTCCATGCCCGCTTTCAGGACCGCGTTCGTTAAGGTACTGGCCACGGCCGGAACGGTTGTCGGCAACATCGTAGTTGTATTTTGCACCGTTGCCGTATTGGCCGCTTCCTGGGCGGTTGTCAACAGCATCTCGATCGTAGTTCTCCCCGTTACCGTACTGACCGTTTCCTGAAGCGCGTTGGTATTCGTTGTGGTAAGGGCCGCTCCCTGGGCGGTTGTCCACTGCATCTCGACCATGGTTTGCCCCGTTACCATACTGACCGTTTCCTGAAGCGCGTTGGTATTCGTTGTGGTAATGGCCGCTCCCTGGGCGGTTGTCCACTGCATCTCGACCGTGGTTTGCCCCGTTACCGTACTGACCGTTTCCTGAAGCGCGTTGGTATTCGTTGTGGTAATGGCCGCTCCCTGGGCGGTTGTCCACTGCATCGCGACCGTGGTTTGCCCCGTTGCCATACTGACCGTTTCCTGAAGCGCGTTGGTATTCGTTGTGGTGCTGGCCACGCCAAGAATCCTGCCCATGATGGCCGCTTCCTGGGCGGTTGTCGGCAGCCTCTCGACCGTAGTGGTGATTCGTCCCGTTGCCGTACTGGCCGCCTTGACCGTTTCCTGAAGCGCGTTGGAACTCGTTGTGGTGCTGGCCACGCCAAGAATCCTGCCCATGATGGCCGCTTCCTGGGCGGTTGTCGGCAGCCTCTCGACCGTAGTGGTGATTCGTCCCGTTGCCGTACTGGCCGCCTTGACCGTTTCCTGAAGCGCGTTGGAACTCGTTGTGGTGCTGGCCACGGACAGAATCTTGCCAGTAATTGCCGCTTCCAGGGCGGTTTTCGGCAACCTCTCGACCGTAGTTGTGATTCGCCCCGTTGCCGTACTGGCCACGGCTGGAACTCTGGCCATTTCCGTTACCACCAGAACAGCAATCACCGTGCCCGCCAGATCCTCGGTTGTTTGATCGTCCTCGAGGAAAATTAGGTTGGTTTTCGTGGGAATACTGGCCGGAGCGATTGCACGAGTTATCGCCGCAGCAGTTCGGCTGATTATCCTCGAATCGCTGTCCGCTGTTGGATCTCTTATTCCACTTTTTGTTGTAGGACATCTAATAAGTGGAAAATAAACAATTTTAGCATTAAAATTAGTTTTTAACTTTAACATTTATTCTATATTACCTTTACGATTGTTTGTCACTCCAGTAGGTAGGTAAGAACAAAAGAGCGTCCGCGCGGTGAGACGACCAGCGAGAAAAAGAACGGGTTTGACGAGTAATCAATTCTAGATTATGCAATAAC
Source organism: Culex pipiens pallens (assembly GCF_016801865.2). Taxonomy (NCBI): domain Eukaryota; kingdom Metazoa; phylum Arthropoda; class Insecta; order Diptera; family Culicidae; genus Culex; species Culex pipiens. The sequence continues at coordinate 20,543,630 of NC_068938.1, forward strand.
GGCAACGGCAGGGTAACGAAAAATGTCAGTGTTGCCAAAGAGTTTGTAATAGAAGTTTTGCAGCAAAGCTAAAAGACACGTGTCGCCACCTATGAACAAGTAGCGTAAACCTATTTATTTTTGGAAAAATGTGTTTTTACATTCAGAATCTACATTTTTATTAAACTTATGCCGGATTCCGATAAGAAAAAAAAATTCCAACATTTTAGTGTAGGGGAGAGTGGGGAGACTTGATCCCCTTTTTTTGTATCGCACATAACAGCCCAATTATTTAATCTTAAGGCTGATTCCAGTGACTGTAAAAATGCAGGGATCAAGTCTCCCTAAACGCACTTTTTTAAACAATTGATTGTAAAAATAGTATGACGATAAATTTAACGTCAAATGCGTAAGGGTTTTGGAGTGGATTTGTTTATCAAACAATCCATGTATAAAAAATATTTTTTTGAATAATTTTTGAGTGCTTTCTATACTTATTAAAACAAAGAAAAAAGATCTCTTGGAAGTTTTTTGCAGCACTTCTTAGAAAAATGTGTGTAACTCAATCTAAACATTTTTTAATTTTTTTCTTTGTTTTCTACAATGAGTTTTAGTCAATTTCGCACAACTTTCTAGAACAAAGCTAATATTTTACCCATATGCTGACGAGATACAGGCTTGGGATCAAGTCTCACCGGGGATCAAGTCTCCCCACTCTCCCCTATAACTTTCAAAAAATTGTTTGATAACCCTATAGAGCTTTGTGACGTTTCGCGTACGCACACTAGCGCACCATTTGGTTTTGCTGCCTGACAAAATTTAACCTCACTTTATTTTCGTGAACGTACACGCAATACACACGCATGTAGATTACTCTATAAGGAAACTGTAAATTTAGAAAAAAAAAAGATGGTAATAAGGACTATCCAGATTTTAAAGCGAAGATGGCGTTACGAATGACGAACGCCCGAAATGTCAAAGTCGCGCAGTGGTACCAACATAAGAAAAAAAAAGTGTGGCTGTCATGCCATGGCACACTTTTTTGTAATGTTGGCACTACTGCGTAATTTTGACATTTCGGGCGTTCGCTATTCGTAACGCCATCTTTGCTTAAAAACCTGGATACGGCAAGAATGGTTAAATATCTAGATTTTTAAGCGAAGATGGCGTTACGAATGGCGAACGCCCGAAATGTCAAAATCACGCAGTAGTGCCAACATTACAAAAAAGTGTGCCATGGCATGACAGCCACACTTTTTTTTCTAATGTTGGTACCACTGCTTAAAAATATGGAAACGTTAACACATCTGTTATCAACTATATCGAGCCAAACATTTCAATAGGGCACAAAACCAAAAACCATTCGAATATCTGGGAACCCTACAGGTGACGATTCGCCTCGAAGAGACAAATGATTTCTTATGTGATTTTGTCTCAGCTTTCCAGTGATGACACTGGTTTGGTCCGTTCTGGCGGTCTTCAGGTCGAAAATGGAGTTTCAATGAGGAGGATCCATTTTCAGAAAATTTTCCAAAAAAAATTCCATTCGAATATCTGGGAATCCTACAGGTGACGATTCGCCTCGATGAGACAAATGATTTCTTATGTGATTTTGTCTCAGCTTTCCAGTGATGATACTGGTTTGGTCCGTTCTGGCGGTCTTCAGGTCGAAAATGGAGTTTCAATGAGGAGGATCCATTTTCAGAAAATTTTCCAAAAAAAAATCCATTCGAATATCTGGGAACCCTACAGGTGACGATTCGCCTCGATGAGACAAATGATTTCTTATGTGATTTTGTCTCAGCTTTCCAGTGATGACACTGGTTTGGTCCGTTCTGGCGGTCTTCAGGTCGAAAATGGAGTTTCAATGAGGAGGATCCATTTTCAGAAAATTTTCCAAAAAAAATTCCATTCGAATATCTGGGAATCCTACAGGTGACGATTCGCCTCGATGAGACAAATGATTTCTTATGTGATTTTGTCTCAGCTTTCCAGTGATGATACTGGTTTGGTCCGTTCTGGCGGTCTTCAGGTCGAAAATGGAGTTTCAATGAGGAGGATCCATTTTCAGAAAATTTTCCAAAAAAAAATCCATTCGAATATCTGGGAACCCTACAGGTGACGATTCGCCTCGATGAGACAAATGATTTCTTATGTGATTTTGTCTCAGCTTTCCAGTGATGACACTGGTTTGGTCCGTTCTGGCGGTCTTCAGGTCGAAAATGGAGTTTCAATGAGGAGGATCCATTTTCAGAAAATTTTCCAAAAAAAATTCCATTCGAATATCTGGGAACCCTACAGGTGACGATTCGCCTCGATGAGACAAATGATTTCTTATGTGATTTTGTCTCAGCTTTCCAGTGATGACACTGGTTTGGTCCGTTCTGGCGGTCTTCAGGTCGAAAATGGAGTTTCAATGAGGAGGATCCATTTTCAGAAAATTTTCCAAAAAAAATTCCATTCGAATATCTGGGAACCCTACAGGTGACGATTCGCCTCGATGAGACAAATGATTTCTTATGTGATTTTGTCTCAGCTTTCCAGTGATGACACTGGTTTGGTCCGTTCTGGCGGTCTTCAGGTCGAAAATGGAGTTTCAATGAGGAGGATCCATTTTCAGAAAATTTTCCAAAAAAAATTCCATTCGAATATCTGGGAACCCTACAGGTGACGATTCGCCTCGATGAGACAAATGATTTCTTATGTGATTTTGTCTCAGCTTTCCAGTGATGACACTGGTTTGGTCCGTTCTGGCGGTCTTCAGGTCGAAAATGGAGTTTCAATGAGGAGGATCCATTTTCAGAAAATTTTCCAAAAAAAATTCCATTCGAATATCTGGGAACCCTACAGGTGACGATTCGCCTCGATGAGACAAATGATTTCTTATGTGATTTTGTCTCAGCTTTCCAGTGATGACACTGGTTTGGTCCGTTCTGGCGGTCTTCAGGTCGAAAATGGAGTTTCAATGAGGAGGATCCATTTTCAGAAAATTTTCCAAAAAAAATTCCATTCGAATATCTGGGAACCCTACAGGTGACGATTCGCCTCGATGAGACAAATGATTTCTTATGTGATTTTGTCTCAGCTTTCCAGTGATGACACTGGTTTGGTCCGTTCTGGCGGTCTTCAGGTCGAAAATGGAGTTTCAATGAGGAGGATCCATTTTCAGAAAATTTTCCAAAAAAAATTCCATTCGAATATCTGGGAACCCTACAGGTGACGATTCGCCTCGATGAGACAAATGATTTCTTATGTGATTTTGTCTCAGCTTTCCAGTGATGACACTGGTTTGGTCCGTTCTGGCGGTCTTCAGGTCGAAAATGGAGTTTCAATGAGGAGGATCCATTTTCAGAAAATTTTCCAAAAAAAATTCCATTCGAATATCTGGGAACCCTACAGGTGACGATTCGCCTCGATGAGACAAATGATTTCTTATGTGATTTTGTCTCAGCTTTCCAGTGATGACACTGGTTTGGTCCGTTCTGGCGGTCTTCAGGTCGAAAATGGAGTTTCAATGAGGAGGATCCATTTTCAGAAAATTTTCCAAAAAAAAATCCATTCGAATATCTGGGAACCCTACAGGTGACGATTCGCCTCGATGAGACAAATGATTTCTTATGTGATTTTGTCTCAGCTTTCCAGTGATGACACTGGTTTGGTCCGTTCTGGCGGTCTTCAGGTCGAAAATGGAGTTTCAATGAGGAGGATCCATTTTCAGAAAATTTTCCAAAAAAAATTCCATTCGAATATCTGGGAACCCTACAGGTGACGATTCGCCTCGATGAGACAAATGATTTCTTATGTGATTTTGTCTCAGCTTTCCAGTGATGATACTGGTTTGGTCCGTTCTGGCGGTCTTCAGGTCGAAAATGGAGTTTCAATGAGGAGGATACATTTTCAGAAAATTTTCCAAAAAAAATTCCATTCGAATATCTGGGAACCCTACAGGTGACGATTCGCCTCGATGAGACAAATGATTTCTTATGTGATTTTGTCTCAGCTTTCCAGTGATGACACTGGTTTGGTCCGTTCTGGCGGTCTTCAGGTCGAAAATGGAGTTTCAATGAGGAGGATCCATTTTCAGAAAATTTTCCAAAAAAAATTCCATTCGAATATCTGGGAATCCTACAGGTGACGATTCGCCTCGATGAGACAAATGATTTCTTATGTGATTTTGTCTCAGCTTTCCAGTGATGATACTGGTTTGGTCCGTTCTGGCGGTCTTCAGGTCGAAAATGGAGTTTCAATGAGGAGGATCCATTTTCAGAAAATTTTCCAAAAAAAAATCCATTCGAATATCTGGGAACCCTACAGGTGACGATTCGCCTCGATGAGACAAATGATTTCTTATGTGATTTTGTCTCAGCTTTCCAGTGATGACACTGGTTTGGTCCGTTCTGGCGGTCTTCAGGTCGAAAATGGAGTTTCAATGAGGAGGATACATTTTCAGAAAATTTTCTAAAAAAAAATTCCATTCGAATATCTGGGAACCCTACAGGTGACGATTCGCCTCGATGAGACAAATGATTTCTTATGTGATTTTGTCTCAGCTTTCCAGTGATGACACTGGTTTGGTCCGTTCTGGCGGTCTTTAGGTCGAAAATGGAGTTTCAATGAGGAGGATCCATTTTCAGAAAATTTTCCAAAAAAAAATCCATTCGAATATCTGGGAACCCTACAGGTGACGATTCGCCTCGATGAGACAAATGATTTCTTATGTGATTTTGTCTCAGCTTTCCAGTGATGACACTGGTTTGGTCCGTTCTGGCGGTCTTCAGGTCGAAAATGGAGTTTCAATGAGGAGGATCCATTTTCAGAAAATTTTCCAAAAAAAATTCCATTCGAATATCTGGGAACCCTACAGGTGACGATTCGCCTCGATGAGACAAATGATTTCTTATGTGATTTTGTCTCAGCTTTCCAGTGATGACACTGGTTTGGTCCGTTCTGGCGGTCTTCAGGTCGAAAATGGAGTTTCAATGAGGAGGATCCATTTTCAGAAAATTTTCCAAAAAAAATTCCATTCGAATATCTGGGAACCCTACAGGTGACGATTCGCCTCGATGAGACAAATGATTTCTTATGTGATTTTGTCTCAGCTTTCCAGTGATGATACTGGTTTGGTCCGTTCTGGCGGTCTTCAGGTCGAAAATGGAGTTTCAATGAGGAGGATACATTTTCAGAAAATTTTCCAAAAAAAATTCCATTCGAATATCTGGGAACCCTACAGGTGACGATTCGCCTCGATGAGACAAATGATTTCTTATGTGATTTTGTCTCAGCTTTCCAGTGATGATACTGGTTTGGTCCGTTCTGGCGGTCTTCAGGTCGAAAATGGAGTTTCAATGAGGAGGATCCATTTTCAGAAAATTTTCCAAAAAAAAATCCATTCGAATATCTGGGAACCCTACAGGTGACGATTCGCCTCGATGAGACAAATGATTTCTTATGTGATTTTGTCTCAGCTTTCCAGTGATGACACTGGTTTGGTCCGTTCTGGCGGTCTTCAGGTCGAAAATGGAGTTTCAATGAGGAGGATACATTTTCAGAAAATTTTCTAAAAAAAAATTCCATTCGAATATCTGGGAACCCTACAGGTGACGATTCGCCTCGATGAGACAAATGATTTCTTATGTGATTTTGTCTCAGCTTTCCAGTGATGACACTGGTTTGGTCCGTTCTGGCGGTCTTCAGGTCGAAAATGGAGTTTCAATGAGGAGGATACATTTTCAGAAAATTTTCTAAAAAAAAATTCCATTCGAATATCTGGGAACCCTACAGGTGACGATTCGCCTCGATGAGACAAATGATTTCTTATGTGATTTTGTCTCAGCTTTCCAGTGATGACACTGGTTTGGTCCGTTCTGGCGGTCTTCAGGTCGAAAATGGAGTTTCAATGAGGAGGATACATTTTCAGAAAATTTTCTAAAAAAAAATTCCATTCGAATATCTGGGAACCCTACAGGTGACGATTCGCCTCGATGAGACAAATGATTTCTTATGTGATTTTGTCTCAGCTTTCCAGTGATGATACTGGTTTGGTCCGTTCTGGCGGTCTTCAGGTCGAAAATGGAGTTTCAATGAGGAGGATCCATTTTCAGAAAATTTTCCAAAAAAAAATCCATTCGAATATCTGGGAACCCTACAGGTGACGATTCGCCTCGATGAGACAAATGATTTCTTATGTGATTTTGTCTCAGCTTTCCAGTGATGATACTGGTTTGGTCCGTTCTGGCGGTCTTCAGGTCGAAAATGGAGTTTCAATGAGGAGGATCCATTTTCAGAAAATTTTCCAAAAAAAAATCCATTCGAATATCTGGGAACCCTACAGGTGACGATTCGCCTCGATGAGACAAAAGATTTCTTATGTGATTTTGTCTCAGCTTTCCAGTGATGATACTGGTTTGGTCCGTTCTGGCGGTCTTTAGGTCGAAAATGGAGTTTCAATGAGGAGGATCCATTTTCAGAAAATTTTCCAAAAAAAAATCCATTCGAATATCTGGGAACCCTACAGGTGACGATTCGCCTCGATGAGACAAATGATTTCTTATGTGATTTTGTCTCAGCTTTCCAGTGATGATACTGGTTTGGTCCGTTCTGGCGGTCTTCAGGTCGAAAATGGAGTTTCAATGAGGAGGATCCATTTTCAGAAAATTTTCCAAAAACTGCAATTCGAATATCTGGTAACCCTACCAATTTAAAATAGCTATATCTTGGCTATGATACAATCAAACGTCTTCAAATTTGTGTTATCAATTGATGAAAATGTATATTTTAATGCCCAGAGATCAAATAAAAAAAAGTTCAAGTGTGTGCTCAAACCAACTTCTGACATTTATGCACATTTATGTCAATTTAAATAAAAGTGATCAGAGTGCCATATTTTAATTTTTCACTTGGCATAGAAAGTTTTATTCAATGGAGCACCGGTTCTTCCATAAGGAATAGAGGAGAGTGGGGAGATTTGATCCCCGGGGACACTTGATCCCAAGCCTGTATCTCGTCAGCATGTGGGTAAAACAATTAGCTTGGTTCTAGAAAGTTTAGCGAAATTGACTTAAACTCATTGTAGAAAACAGAGAAAAAAAATTAAAAAAATGTTTAGATTGAGTTACACACATTTTTCTAAGAAGTGCTGCAAAAAACTTCCAAGAGATCTTTTTTCTTTGTTTTAATAAGTATAGAAAACACTCAAAAAATATTCAAAAAAATATTTTTTATACATGGATTGTTTGATAAACAAATCCACTCCAAAACCCTAACGCATTTGACGTTAAATTTATCGTCAAACTATTTTACCAATCAATTGTTTAAAAAAGTGCGTGTAAACAAAAATTACCAGCTTTTATAAACATGCTCAATTTGGTCTAAAAAAGAATATTTTAAGTTTTTAAACATTTTAAATACTAAACTTGTAATAGTTTGAACACAAACGGATAGGTTTTATATGAAATTGCTATTACTTATAGAAAATTAAAAGTTCAGATGAATAAGAAACAAGGATCAACTTACCCCTAACGTTTTGAAAAAATATTTAAAATATTGTTTTTAAAACGCTTGGCATAATGCGAAGAAGAAAAAAATACCCTTATCAGCTAAACAGAGTAGAATGTAAAAGCTTTCAATTCATGCAAAAGGTTCATAGTTTTATGAGAAATTAACAGAGTTATGTGCGATACAAAAAAAAAGGGGATCAAGTAACTATCCCCACATTGTAGAAAAAAGCACTCGAATGGAAGTGGTCCATGGAACAATATCCAAAATCGAAGCCTTTTTGTTGAACTGATTTTGGTTGGTCCGAGGTAGATTTTGTGGATCCAATTCGTTAGCACCTGTTCTCATTTTTTTAAAAATCATCTACCACATTGTTGTTTTGAAAATGTAATCTAGATTTTTTTTTTCTAGAAAATCTACCGCGGTTGACCCGAATAAGTTTAACAATCCATCCGGAGTTGGCAAATTCACCAAATTCGTCAAACGCAAAGGGCCTATACAGCATTTTCGGAATGAGCTTTTGGTCATAGTTCCGCTAGTCACCACCGCTAATGATGGCGCTAGTGTTTTTACCAGCTGGGCTTTTTACCAGCTGAAATCATCGAAGTTACAAAGTTGTAGAGCAGACAATTACAAAAAATTTGATATATAGACATAAGGGGTTTGCTTATAAACATCACGAGTCATCGCGATTTTACGAAAAAAAGTTTTGAAAAAGTTGGTCGTCATCGATCATGGCCATTCATGGTCACCCGCGACAGACACGGACGACGAAACAAAGAGAAACGCAAAAAGTAACTTTTTCAAAACTTTTTTTTCGTAAAATCGCCATAACTCGTGATGTTTATGAGCAAACCCTTTATGTCTATATATCAAAATTTTTGTAATTGTCTGCTCTACAACTTTGTAGAATATTGTTACACTCTAAAAAATAACCCTGCAAAGTTAGAAAAAACACGAAATTTTAAAATGAAAAATTTTGTTCTAAATGAAAAAATGACCCTTCTGGGACAATGTAGATTCGAAAAGTACATTAAATTTCCCATAAAATGACATGCTCAAAAAAATTTTACAGTCGAGTAACGGAAAATGGGAGAATTTTTAAAACTTTTTTAGTGTTTTTTTCGATGAAAAATACGTTTATTCGGAATTCTGAGTACGCCATCAAATCGGGCGTCTAATTTTACATAAAAGTTCCTTTGACACCAAATTTATATCTCATCACCGTTTCAGGCTGCAAATTGTTGAAAAACACCTCTTTTTTCGCATGTTCAAAAATGGAAGGGGTCTTACCGCCCTTCCGTCACGAGATATCAAAAAACGGACCACGGATTCGTGATCAGGGACAAAAGTTACCCCTTAGGACAAAGTTTCACGCAAATCGAAGAGGGGTCGGGGCAACTTTTCCCGATTTCGTGTGAGTTGGTAGAGAATTACCCAGCTAGAAATCTGATAAATTTGGGTTGGAAACTTTTTATTTGAGGTCAAATATGTAATCTGGTGTCTCTTGAGGCACATTCATACGAAATTTGATGGATATGAACATGAACCCATCGATTTCCATCGTCCTTTCTGAAGAAAAATTCTATAAAATTGAAAAAAAAATCTTAAAAAAAAAAAAGTTTCTCCCCGAAAAAATATTTCGCTGGATCCCGCAAAAAGTCGGGAAAGAGCCCTTCTTACATGGTAACAAATATCAGACTTGCCGAATTTTTTATCTTTATGTTCTAGAAAAAATACTCCGTGTTTTATGATTCTTTGAAAAGATTTTTTGTAGTAGGATTTTTGTTGAGTTTTTTCCTACTCTGGATTAATCCTTTTTTGCTAGTTCTTATAGTATGTCTAAGTGTAAATTTTGAATTCATAGCTGAAAGAAACTCCAAAACTCTTATTAGGTATATAAGAAAAACAAATTGTTTATTGATAACTGAATGAATAAAAACTGAATGGAATTGAAATTGAAAAGATTTTTTATTATCCTATTTATGATTTTAAATAAATCGAAAACAACAAATAAAACTATATAATTTGAATATAAATGAAGACAAATTTCTGAAAGATTATTAATACTCAGAAAAAATAATAATTGAAAAATGACACATAAAATTTAAATTATAAAAATAAATTGCATTCATTCATCATGCATTCATCAAGAAATCAGCAATGCAGTGAAACCTCTTTTTACGCGATGCGTTACGTTTGACTAATTTGTCGATTTCTCTGGAACGGCGCAACGTTTTTTCAATTTTTTAAAGGAAAAATAAAAAGGTTTTGTTCAGATCTACAAAACGCTTTTTAAAGCTAGCAAAAATATTTTATGGTTTAAGAGACGCCACCGCGTGAAAAGAGGTTTCTTTGTAATCTGCTTATAAATAACTCAGTAATCGATAAAAACGAAATTGATCTGTTCTGCTAGGGATATTACTCAGTTTCAGTATCTAACCTGTGTGGTAACAGCAAAAAACGGGAAGCCAAAAATCAGTTTCATTTCTCTGGTTGATGCTTACCCAAAATAAAAAAGGCAGCAAAAAACCAAACTCCCCACAAACGGTATTAGAAAGAAATTCGAGGAGACATAAAAGAGAGCGAGCAGCATAAGCATCATTATGGGAAAAAACAGTCGAGATCGAGGTTTTGGGAGACTGAGGCGGGGAACCCTCAAGTGGGTGGTGGGTGGTGGCGGTCGGTCTCAAAATAGGTGGTCCAATTAGAACATCTTGTTAATTAAACGGTTAATCATTAGCACAGACCGTTTGTTGCCGTTTGAGCTGAGCCACTCAGCTCGGCTGCTTCTATAATATCGTTAGCAAGCTGCCTTTTTGAGGGAACCGTTTGTTGTTTTGGAACACACACATCACATCACTCAGAGTTAGGGAGAAGGAGGAGGATGTGGAGGTGGTGGGACTTTCTGGTATGGTACCCAAACAAACCAAACCAAACCAAACCAACCATACGCATTCATTCTTGTGAAGTCGACGATGAGGAGCCAGGAATTTTGCCTTTGATCTACAAGAGAAGATAAGCTATTTTGCAGCCGCTGCTGCTGACTAGAAGCCTGGCAGTTGTCGGCAAATCTTCACCTTTTAACCGAGAATAGAGCTGATTAACGCCTGGCAGGGTTGCCAGTTTAATTATTTTTCTTTGCATAAATCTATGTTTTAAAATGTATGTATTTTCACATTACATCATATGTTTCAAAACAAAAAAGAGTAAATTTCAAATTTCAGACAAACAAACAAACATTAGTTTTCAAAAAATGTAAGATGCGACGAAAACGATTTTTTTGTGAAAAAAAAAATTGCCATAGTAAAAAGCAAAATGTTTCAAAAATTCAAATGATTTTTAAATCAACCGAAACATGCTAAAAATGATTCTAAACACAGGGGAATGCATTTCAAATGTATTTCAGCTGATTCCACTTAAATTTTTATTGAAACTTTGAAGTTTTTGAAAAAATATTTTTTTGCCCCCTGATTTTTCCACGGTCTACGGTCCACGGTTCAATTTTGAATAGGGGAGGGGGGGGGAGCAAAAACTTTAAATAAAATTTGTACCAGCCTAAACAGAGAAAAAAAAGTTGTGAATTTGTAAAAAATATTTAACTTTAGTTTAAAACTGTGTTAATATAACAATTAAAAAACGCCATTGCAAATTTATTCATTTAAAAAAATAATTTTAGGACCACAACCCAGTGCAAAAAGTAAAATTTAAGAAAAACATATTTTTAAAAATTCAATGATATTTTTTTAGCTCTCAACTACAATGTAAAAAACTTTACGAAATTAAAGTTATCTTTTAAATGTGAGGTAAAATTTAAAACAATAAAAAAAATATGAGTTCAAAGAGAAAAATTCTTTCGCACGATTCACAATAAAAATATTATGAAATTGTAGTACAAATTGGGACATTAATTTTGCGTATTTTTTTCTTTAAATTGGTTGCCTCGAATAAAGGGACAGTCCCAAAAAATGGTTTCATAAATTTAAAGTTATTTTATTATTTAGTTTTTTTTTAAACCTCATTTACATAGGTTTCCAATTTTTCAATTGAAAGGTTTTTCTTATTATGAACATATAGAGTTTTAAGCTCATGATAATAATATTGCATTAAAAAACTATACATATAGAAAAACTATAAATGAAATATATACAATTTAAAAAATCTTGAAACCGTGAAAGTACAAAAATAAATCCTGATTCAACTTTTTTATTTTTTTTTATTTAGGCAATGATTGTAAATATTTATAATGGACTGCAACATATATTTTTGAAGGTGTTGTCTCCACCTTTTATATTTTTCTCAATAAAAGAGAATGCTCATAGTTCAATTTTTAATGCAATTTAAACGTTCATTTGTTCCAGAATTTGTGAATGATTATTGAAATAAAATATAAAAATACGAAGCACAACTTATGAAATTTAAATCCAATTTGTTCTATTGAATGCTTTTTGGGCTGCCAAAATAAAATCAAAAAAGTTTGAATTTCTTTTTTAAGTAACCGTAGGATAAACAATAAAGCCTTTTAATTTGAACATGTGGTCAGATTAAAACACAGTCTGATGCTTGGAAGCATGTTTCCTTTAATTATTTCGTATTTGCAGATTTTCCTTAATTTGACAACACTTCCCATCAGTCTCAACCACATTGCGTGCTATGTGTCCGTTTTCCGTACTCAATCCAAAACCTCATCATTACCACCCCATAGACCTACTCTGCTTTGGTCTGGGGCAAAATTTTCCATTCTTTAATGTGGTTTACCGATGAGATCCTCACTCCCAGTCTGGTCTCATTATTGGCCATCAACATGCGGCAAACACTTCTGGGGGATCATCTCCTCCTCTATGCAGATGATTCCCGGCGGCAAGTCCGGCCATTCAGGATGGATGTCCGCGTCCAATCTGGTGTGTGGCCTGAGAAAAACCGCAAGATTTGTATTTCTATAGGCACAATTTTATTGCCACTGCAAACCCCAGAAGCGATGGGAAAAGTGATGAGGAATTATGACTTGAGTAAGTTGAGTTCTGGCTCAACCTTAGAAGTGTAACGACTTTTGGACGTCGTCGACGACGTTGATGAGTTGGCGTTGATGGGAAAATGCTTACGGCTTATGGTACTACACTTACTTTGGGACATCAAAGGGGAAGAAATGGTTCTTGCAAGAGGTAGTGCACCATCATCATCTCCGGCTTTTTAGTAGCAGCTTGTTAGTTTGTTGGTTTGCTTTTGCAGCGAGTAAAATTAGCCCGAGATGAGCCGTTGATTGAGAGCTAATTAGCATCTCTTGTGTGTGTGTGCGTTTTCCGTTGAATTGCCAGGGCAAAATCTTCAAACAACAAATCTTTACTAGCCCACCTGAATTGTTTCACGAGACCCTCTCCAGAGACAAACTGACCACAAAAAGCCACCAAAGAAGCCAACACAAGTAGCGAACGAGACTTTGATTAATTGTTTTGCCCATTTTCGAAATATGCATACTTTAAGCATTTTATACACACAATTTGAATTTTTCTACCTTGCGGCCAACCCGCAGCGTCAACAACAACGAAAAAAAAACGACTCTCGAGGGACCAAAGAAGCAGCCCACGGCAAACGGGGTGAGCTACTGGAATTTGGATTTTTTTTTAATTTTTGTTTGGAAGTGACCACCGAATAAAGAAGGCACAATGTAAAACAGCAACGAAGGACAAAATAATGGGGGTCAATAACAAAAGTGAGCCCACACTAATTGTTAAGTGGAACCAAAATAGTTGGTGGCAAATGAGTAGGGTAAACTGGGGTGACATTCATATCACGGGGTCAGTTTGATAGAAATTTTAATTAGCCTCTGTTTTTTGGTTCATCAAAAATAACGATTACTTTTTTGCTATACAAAAATGTATGGAAAAATGATAGGATTTAAATTTCTATTTTAAATATTATTCAAAATGTTATTCAACCGGTAAGAATTTTCTCATATTGTGTGTCCCACGCTAATATGACTTAAGGTGATTATCATTGCAACTAAATGTACAGCTAATAAATTTCTTCTTGGAAATGTAGCTTGAGGATCCTTTTGAAATATCCGTGGCCTAGAAAATATTTTACCTGTGGTTTTTGATTTTTTCCAATTTTATGTTTTTTTCACTTATTTTCATGGAGGCGCGATCTTTTTTTGTTAAAAAAAAATCAACGGAGCTTTAAAAAATAGTTTCGTTTAAAATTGTTATTTAAAAAAACAAAACAAGGTGACTCTGATAGACTTTGAAGCACAGTTCTTATAAATGTCAGCCTAAAAGTGAACAAATTAAATTTATATGTTAAATCGATCATTAAGGCCAGCTTTCTTTTAATAATCATTCAAAAAATAACAATGTAATATTTTAGCTTTTAATAAATTAAATGAAAATTTGAGATTAAGTAAATAAATCCAAATTTACTTACCAAAATCTTCATCAGAAAATGCCTTCAAAACTGGAGATATGGCCACTTTTGATTTCTGTTCCAATAACGTATACAACTTATAAAACTAGAAAAATTTTCTCCATTTTTTCCACTTAAAGAGTTTTTAAATAATTCTATTCATCAATGTTTTCGAAATAATAGTTGGATAATTCTCTACCAACTCACACGAAATCTGAAAAAGTTGCCCCCCCCTAAAACTTTGCTCTAAGGGGTTATTTTAGTCCCTGATCACGAATCCGAGGTCCATTCTTCGATATCTCGTGACGGTGGGGCGGTACGACCCCTTTCATTTTTCTGGTTTTTTTTTACTAAGACACGTTTTTCAGTGATTTGTAGCTCGCAACCGTGACGAGATAGAAATTTGGTGTCAAAGGGACTTTTGTGTAAAATTAGACGCCCAATTTGAAAGCGTACAGTCATCCCATATATTCGGAACACCCACAAATTCGAAACACTTTTATGGTAATTTGTCAATAACATGCCAAATGCAGCTTTTGTGTCGACCCTACTATTTTTAGGACCTTCATTTGGACATTCTCTTGCTATTTCACTAGTAAAAGTAGTACTTTTTGAACAAAAAATCCCTTTCCAAGACTACTTTATCTAGAGCAGCAAAACTCTGCCTCCAAATTGCCTGTTCCATAAATGTGGGATGTTATTGTGCCTCCCACAATTGTGGAACACCTGAATTTAACTGATATTTTTACAAAAAAAAGTTATCAGACCATTCATAAAACAAAACTAAGCTTAAGTTTCGTTGGTTTCAGTGCGTGAAATCATTATTTTGTAAAAATGGTGTACTCATGGAGAGAACCAAAGTTTTTTTACATCCGTAAGAAAAAAGTGTTCCGAATTTGTGGATTCAAAGGGACAAAGTTTTTCTTCAAAAACTTGATATAAAAGTTAAAATTTGCAGTTGTTCGATACAGCCTTGGAAAGATTGCTAGAAAAGCTTTCAAATGAAGGTAGAAGCGAATCATTAAGTTCAATTATCGATTTTCTATGATTTTCTGAACATTGGCCGATCTGTATACTGTTACGCATATGAGGGAAGACTGTACTCAAAATTCCGAAAAAACAATTTTTTTCATCAAAAAAAAGTTAAAAAAATAGTCATAAAATCACTGCCATTTCCCGTTACTCAACTGTCGAAAATCGTGAGACATGTCATTTTATGGGAAATTTAATGTTCTTTTCGAATCTGAAATAACCCAGAAAAGTCATTGTTTCATTTAGATTTTTTTTTTTCATTTTTATGATTTTGACCATTTTTGACCAGTTTTTTAAACTTTTACCCCAAAAACTCAATCGTGTCCTTTTAAATGTTTTTTTTTCGAAAAGTTCAGCTAATTTTGCATAAGAATGACCCCTTGGACGAACAAAAAACAAACCGAATACACTCACTCATCAGAAATTTTTTTTTTTTAAACCTGTTTTTGGCAATGCACGAGTCACAACAAAAGTCCAAAAAATTTGCAGAACTTTCCGAAAAAAATACTTTCAAATGCACACGAGTTTTTGGGGTTAAAAATTGGAAAAACTGGTCAAAAATGGTCAAAATCATAACTTTTTCAAAAAACTTTTTTGTAAAATTCTGATAACTCGTGAAGAATACATTGTTTTTGTCGGCTCTACAACTTTGTAGAACATTGTTACACTCTAAAAAATAACCCTGCAAAGTTAGAAAAAACACGAAATTTTAAAATGAAAATATTTCTTCTAAATGAAAAAATGACCCTTCTGGGTCAATGTAGATTCGAAAAGAACATTAAATTTCCCATAAAATGACATGTTCCAAAAAAATTTACGGTCAAGTAACGGAAAATGGGAGAATTTTAAAAACATTTTTAGTGTTTTTTTCGATGAAAAATACGTTTTTTCGGAATTCTGAGTACGCCATCAAATCGGGCGTCTAATTTTAAATAAAAGTCCCTTTGACACCAAATTTCTATCTCATCACCGTTTCAGGCTACAAATTATTGAAAAACACCTCTTTTTTCGCATGTTCAAAAATGGAAGGGGTCGTACCGCCCCTCCGTCACGAGATATCAAAAAACGGACCTCGGATTCGTGATCAGGGACAAAAGTTACCCCTAAGGACAAAGTTTCACGCAAATCGAAGAGGGGTCGGGGCAACTGCTGTGTGAGTTGGCGGAGAATTACCCCACTAAACTTAATTTGCCAAAAAACACTTTTTTTATTTATTTTTTTTTTTTTTAAGGCCGATGCAAATATTTAAAAAAGTTTTTGTCCCTCGGCCCTGGCCGAGGTCAAGGGGGGGGCAAAAAAATAAAAAAATATAAAAATTTAAATAACAAGCCATAGTTTTCATATTTAAATGAAAAAAGTGTTTTAAAATGCATTTTACACTAGTTCAGTTGTTTTGCAATCATTAGTTTTCAAAAAATCTAAGATCTGACAAAAACAAAAAATGTATCGGAAAAAAAGATTTTGCATCGAAAATTTTAAAAAAATCTTAAGATTTTTTAATAAACCCAAACATGCTAAAAATGATTTTAAACGCAGGAGAATGTATTTTAATTTGATTTCAGTTGGTTGCACTTGAATTTTCATTGAAATTTTGAAGTTTATTGTAAAAATATTTTTTTTGCCCCCTGATTTTTCGGACCAATTTTGAAGGGGGGGGGGGGGTGACAAAAACTTTTAAAAATATTTGTACCAGCCTAATATGTTTAAGAGGACATCAAATGCCAACTTTTCAGAAATTTCCTGAATGGGCAAAAAATCATTGAATTTTTGAATCAATACATTTTTCTTCAAAAAATCGAAATATTGGTCGCAAATTTTTTCAATTTCATTTTTCGATGTAAAATTGAATTAGCAATCAAAAATTAATTTAGTGAAATTTTGATAAAGTGCACCGTTCTCATGTTATATCATGTTATTTGGGTGAGACTTAGAAAACATCAATTTTCTTGTTTTTAACCCTTTGCATGGCAATATCTCAGCAACTTATGGTCGTATCAACAAAGTCCGAATAAGCAAAATATAGAAAATTTTCTCAACTTTTCAAAAATATTTTTTTCAAAAGTGGGCAAACATGGGCACTACTTTAAAAAAATAAATAACTGCGAAAACATTTAAAAATATGTGGAGTCTAAGTCGGAGTCGGAGCCAGTCATTTTTTGAAAGCTTGAGTCGGAGTCGGAGTCGGCTAGAGTTGGTAGACCGTAGTTGGAGTCGGAGTCGGAATCGGTTGAAGCTGACAGCCGGAGCCGGAGTCGGAGTTGGAGTCGGAGTCGCTTGAAATATGACCCGACTCCGCAGCCCTGCTTTTTTGAAACCCGTGAGAAAAAGAAAAACTTACGCAACGAGAAAATTCCCCTTCCAACATCGATCGCAACCATTAACTTGTTCACGCTAATGAAAGTGTGAACAGCGCACACACAAGGTGATGATTGCCACCAATATATCGAAGCAATATAAAAATGGCTTCCCGCGTCGATTTTTAATGCTTGATCCAAAGAGGTGTGATAACGCCTGATCAAACGATGATGGTGGCGTTTCACACTTTTACATCACTCTGGAACATGTCAAAACGATAAAATCGGTAAAAAGAGCTCCATTTCAAGTCTTTTCAACTAGCAATCATCAAAGACATGCCACTACAAAGTCGGCAGTGAGAGTGACGAGTCTTCATTCTTTCACACTTTTCCCTCAGCACCAAATAGGCAGAATTGTGGTCCTTCTCTAGTACTATGGTGCTTAAATTTAATCAAATACAGTGTGTTAACTTCAAGGACAAAATTCGAAATAAATGTAAAAATATCATCATGTATTTATTTTGAAAATCATCAGGAAAATAACAAACAATTTTAAATTCTGAAAATTAACACAATTTTACAACTAACATTTGAAACATAAACGTTTTTAAGTTGACAAACAAAACATTTAGGTTCAGTGTTAAATGCTATTGTTACTAAATTCGTTCAAGAAAATTAACAGAGAAAAAGAAACAAATAGAACATTTTCTTGAATTAACAATTTTGACCACGTCAAGTGCCGCTGTTGTAATTTCAACTAAACTGCTCCGCGTGCAGTTGGCGGTTTTATAGATTTGCTAATTAGCGATGGTTAAATGCAATTTTAATTGAAGCAAATTATTGCAGGCTGGGAGTGCGCAGGCAAGCAAACACAAAAACCAAGCTCAAATATTTGCCGCGTCACATGGTTGGCGGAAAAGGGCAGTGAAAATTGCGATTTTCTTTAGGGTGCACCGCCCAATAGTGGTCTAGCAGGGTCAACTGTCAATAGTTGGCGGTGACATTATTGTTTTAAAAAATGGTATAAATAAAAATATTTTGGTGATTTCATTTAATAAAACTATGTCTACATTCTACCCTAAAGCAAAAACACAACACTCCCAGCAAAGAATGCATAACAGCCTGGGTTTGTGAGAAACTGCAAACAGTTTCAACAACTACTCGGGAAAACTGTGCGAATGCGTGCGGGACCTTTTCTGGAAGTCGCGACGGATGTCTCTGCTAGGCAGTTTGGCGCGCGGAATTTTCAGTTCACACCTCGCAGCTCTCGAAGGATTGAAACGTGCGTTGACTAATTAATGACAGATTAGTGGCGCAAAGTGCCCGTTTAGAGACCGCTTCTCTCGATTGCGAGAGGAATGGGGTAAATTAGGTAAGAAAGTGTGGAATTTCACTTGAAAGATCTGCAAATGGATAGGGTGACAGCTGTCACGTATGGTGGATTGTGATGCAATTTTGAACAACTTTCTTGTTTAAATTGGCGAAAATAACTTCCTTCATCATATAAACTAGCAACATTGCTTTTTTCCATAACTCAACAATTCATGGAATAGATTTCCAATGTTCAACTAAGAAAACAAATCATCCAGATTAATCTCTAAGCAATGCATCAACAACCTACTCATCACATTTCTTTGTCGCCTACTCTCCACAAGACAATCCATCGTCCTCGTCATCATCTCCAGAGCATTGATTCCTCGTCACGCAAATTGCTACTTTTGCTCCCGACCTCGGCCCCGATGCCCTAATGGATTCCAATAAATCACTGATGAAGTTATCTCTCGCTCGTCAACGACTTTTGAATCGTCAGTCACTCAGTTTTTCGCTGAAAGAGCATCGTCGCCGCACACAAAGTGACGCACACACTGGTTAATTGACATTTTCTCAACCACCGACCCATGATCGACTGAACCCGACGATCTATAACCCGACCCTGGAGTTCAACCCGACTCTGATGGACTCGTGATGGATTAGAACGGTGCTTTTCGGTGAATGTGTCGCAGATTCAAGAGGTAGCAGAAGGCAGACCTCCGATATATCAATTTGTGTTATCTCGCACTAATAACTCAAAATGTCATCGAAGATCAAATGTGGCCTGCCACTTTGCTGGAAGTGACACCGGGGAATGCGCTATCGGAAATCGTTTTGTTTTGCTTTCCTCTGGAAGCTGAGGGAATCTGAACATAGAAGAGTAATTCCCTCTCATTTTCAGTAAACATCAACCGATCAAGCACGGAAACGAAACGACGAAAGTGAGAAACTGACAAAAACAAAAAATCGACTTGAAGATCTAAACAACTCGTGAAGAGACTAATGACAATCATCATCCCTGGCTGCCTCGCACTAATAGGGACGTGGCGTTACATCGTGCTGCCACCTGGTTTTTTTAAGCGCAAGAGTGTAAAAGTGCTGAGTCATCGTCTAAAAATAGACGGCGTCCTATCTCGCCCAGCAAAATGAAGTCGATAAAGTAGTCGGTTTCGATGAGAAAAAGTGGAAAATGTGGTCTAAAAATAGCGACGCCATCCCCCTATGGTTGTCCGCGCTTCTGGCTAGCTCATTTCCAAGCTTATCTGAATGTCCCTTCACCCCAGGATCAGACTGGCAGACCCTTCGAGCATCTATAAGTTGGGGTTGACTAATCACGGCGCGATAAATTCTCATTACCATTTCACCGTGCGCGGCGACGCAAATCGAACCAGCTCAGCGAAATGATTACTTCGGCTCTATTTCGAAAAGCTGCCAGAAGTTGGCTAAGTTACTACGGGGACGGTGTGTCAATTGGGAAAAAAATTAAACAAAATATTATGAAGTGTATAGATAATTTCAAACATTTTTCAAATAAATGTCATCACCTTTAAAATTCGCCCAAAAATTCAGAGGGCAAATTGTAGTTTATGCAACAAGTTGCAAAAAGGAGATTTTTTCAAAACGAGTCGCTGAAAAATCAAGTTTTGCAGCGAGTTCCATATATCATTTTTTTGCAATTTCAAGAAAACACCTTTTGAGTGAAATTATAAGTCAAATGCACAGTGTTCGGAATGGCAAAATTAAGTGGAATAAATTGATAACTCCTTTATTTGACGTCCTAGAAAAATAGTGTCTTCGGAAGAGTTGTTGTACTTGATAAGGGCTATCTTTTAAAGTTATTGACATACAGGGTGACGACCTTCCAGGGTGTCAACCAAAAACTAACTTTGTTGGATGACGTTGTAGGGCTTAACAGATCATACTACAATAGATACGCAAGTGCCGCAGTGGTCCGTGTCTGTTCACAGTAAAAAAAAAAAAGGGCTTTGGTGTCTTCGGCAAAGTTGTAGAAGAGAAAATTTCATGAAAGTTTGTTCAAAGCGCCAAATTTGTAGCTCTTAATCTACTCGAAATATACGCCATTTTTCCAAAAATGGTCCAAAAATGCACTTTTTTGGTGATAACTCAAAATGTTAGCATTTAAGCGGCCTACTATGTTCTGAAGAGTTGTTGATGACATAAAGTTGCACATCTTTGCCGAAGACAGCAAAATTTGTTGAGCCTTTATTGAGGAGTTATTACCATTTTTAACTGATTTTGAGCCTATTTTCAAGTCGGCGCATTTTGGCGCAAAATTGAACAATACACCTGAAAGTACACACTTTCAACTACATTTCCTGAAAATATCTCCGTGTCTATCGGTGTCTATTTTTAGATATCTCAATTTGAATTTGACGGTTTTTAATTAATTTGTATATAATTATTAAGCGGAATCTTATTGAAATCGTGGTAATAATCGGAATATTGAAGGGTAAATTGATCGATTTCTGTGAAAAATACTTTGTCTATGGAAAAATACGACAACCTTTCTAAATTGACCAAATATAAAAGGAAATTCTTAATTTTAAATTCGAACAATTATTTAAAATTTTCACTTATTGGGCTTGTTGGGCTAAACATGTTTTTATTCATAATTTTAGAATGTGTGTCAAAACTTTGAGCATAAACAATGTATTTTCCATAAAACTCGATCAATTTACCCTTCAATATACCGATTATTACCACGATTTCAATAAGATTCCGCTTAAAAATTATCATGCTGTTTTCGTGGGGAATTGCTGCATAATAAGTTTAAGGTAAAGTTAAAAAAGCAATATTTTATGTTTTTTAAACAACCAGAATTATATTTAAGTTTTATTTTAAAAATTGAGAGTTAAAAATAAGTATGCAGTTCCGTATTTTTTGTGACAAAGCATTACATTAACAAATTTGAATACTTTTTTGAAATTCTAATTTTTTTTTAAAATGCTTTTAATTAAATTTAATTTTATCTGCAAGAATAACCAAGATTCCATAAATATGCTATCTTGTCCAGCAATTCAAAATTATCACTAAAATAAAAAATATGTTTAATAAAAAGTTGCCATTTGTCCCAATTGTTTAAAAACTAATTTCCCTGAGTAATAATGATCTTTTTTTAATTTTTGATTTGAAGAATGTAGGAGTTAGGAGTTAGTCATCAAATTAAAATATAATTTGAAATTGGCTTTCAAATTATAAAAAGTTATGTTATGCTTCACTATACAGTTAAACCTCGCATATGCACCTCATATGGGGGTTTCTTATGCGAAGCACGCATATGCGAGGTACAGGGCTTATGGGATTTTGGCTATATGGGAGACATGGGCTATATTTTTATAAAAAATCAACAAAACTATACAAATTTATAGTGTTTTGGAATCGTTATGAAGTCAGCTTTAAAGCTACACCAAATTTACATGGTTTACGATGTTCTAGGTCATCCGAAACTTCGTTAAGTTAAGGCCTATGTGTTCAACGCCGTACAA
Organism: Culex pipiens pallens; assembly: GCF_016801865.2. Taxonomy (NCBI): domain Eukaryota; kingdom Metazoa; phylum Arthropoda; class Insecta; order Diptera; family Culicidae; genus Culex; species Culex pipiens. The sequence goes on from NC_068938.1 coordinate 20,565,645, forward strand.
GTATGAGGTAGGCGATTTGACTGTGGTTTTTGACCACAGATCATATCCGGATAGCTTCAGGGAGGTTCAGGGACTAGTCTACCGATACGTGGTGATGTTCTGGGTCTTCTGTAGAGTCCCGGGAGGTACGTCCGATGGGTCTACCGCCGTAACACGGCAGAGGTTGGTAGTTTTAGACCTCAGATCATATCCGGATAGCCTTAGGGAGGTTCAGGGACTAGTCTACCGATATGTGGTGATGTTCTGGGTCTTCTGTAGAGTCCCGGGAGGTACGTCCGATGGGTCTACCACCGTAACACGGCAGAGGTCGGTAGTTTTAGACCTCAGATCATATCCGGATAACCTCAGGGAGGTTCAGGGACTAGTCTAGCGGTATGTGGTGATGTTCTGGGTCTTCTGTAGAGTCCCGGGAGCTGCGTCCGATGGGTCTACTGACGTAACACGGCAGAGGTCGGTGGTTTTTGACCTCAGATCATATCCAGATAGCCTCAGGGAGGTTCAGGGACTAGTCTACCGGTATGTGGTGATGTTCTAGGTCTCCTGTAGAGTCCCGGGAGTAACGGCCGATGGGTCTACCACCGTAAGAAGATAGAGGTCAGATGTTTTTGACCTCAGATCATATCCGGATAGCCTCAGGGAGGTTCAGGGACTAGTCTACCGGTATGTGGTGATGTTCTAGGTCTCCTGTAGAGTCCCGGGAGTAACGGCCGATGGGTCTACCACCGTAAGAAGATAGAGGTCAGATATTTTTGACCTCAGATAATATCCAGATAGCCTCAGGGAGGTTCAGGGACTAGTCTACCGATATTTGGAAATGTTCTGGGTTTTCTGTGGAGTCCCGGGAGCTACGCCTGAAGTGTCTACCGCCGTAACAAGGCAGAGGTCGATGGTTTTTGACCTTAGATCATATCCAGATAGACTCAGGGAGGTTCAGGGACTAGTCTACCGGTATGTGGTGATGTTCTGGGTCTTCTGTACACGCAAAACCGCCAATGCGAATTTTATGAGCATTGGTACCAGAATTTTGAACATCGAATGGTCAACATCGATCATGCACATCCGATGTTCAAAGCGCGATGCCCATTCGATGTTCATCTTGCTTTTTTAGAAATTTGACAGTTCATTTGATTGTGTGCGTGTCGCCGCGCGCAGCTTTTGGCTGTTTTCACTATTTGCCACTGGCTGCGCCACCGTACATTGCCGCTACTGGGCTAGTACCGCTTTTCGCCACTAGATGGATTTATTCCCCCAGGACGCAAACCAAATATGAACGAAAAATATGAATTAAAACGAATTATTTTTATTGCTTCAACACGATAAATAAAACTAAGCTATGCATTGGATATTGAAATTACGCTTTACTTAGTTTTATTTATCATGTTGAAGCAATAAAAAATATGTTTTGATTAATATTCCTCCTAAGAAGAATATGGGATTAAAAAGCAAACAGTTTTTTTTTTTTTGTTTTATTACATATTTTAACAGGAAATATAACGTTGTTGCATTGATTTTAGTTGGTAGGTTAACTCTAAATTATTGTGTATTATTGTGTGATCAAATTACAAACACCGCAAGGCCAAATCTCACTTCTTTACTACTTCTGTTTCTCCTCTTCTTGGCTCCGACCACTCCGTCCTTCTTCGCGATCTTCTTTTCCTTCTTGTCCCCGGTAACAGCCTTCTTACCGGTCTCGGACTTCTTAGCGGTGTTGGTCTCGTCGCGCTTCTTGGTGGTTCGGTCTCCTTGTCGGCAGCCTTGACAATAGCCTTGTTTTTCTCCTTCTCGGAACCGACTGAGCTGCGCGATTCAGTTATCAACGGTCCGGTCCGGCGGCAGATATGCTCCGACGGGGCAGGACCAGCACCTCCATATACTCGGTCGCGACTCAACGCAACGTTTTTGATGGCCAGACGAGATCCCTTGCGCTCCAGCACCACCGGCGTGATAAGACGATGGATCTTGTGCTTTTGGACTTCGTCTTCTTGCCGCTCTTCTCCGGAAGCGGGTGCTCTCCCACAAACTGACGCACGGCTTCCTCCTTGCGGATGTTATTCGCACGCTTCGGTCCGAGACGGCGCGGCATGGTCGTATCCGTTAGTCCGGGAATGTCCTTCTCGACCTCCCTCAGGATGTTCAGCGCCAGCACCGACAGGTTCCGGTCCACGATACAACAGCGAGTCAACGTTGCAGCTATACTGCCAGCGGTTCGGGTTGGTCTGGAATTAAATTTTGAATTCTTTTTGAATAAAACTTAAAAATGATTTTATATAAGAGGTTCAGATTAAGTGGATTCGCTCATGTGTCTTCAGAAACTTGTGTAAATGGGGGACATCACGGAGTTCCGGGAAGGTGTCCCGGACGCGTCCACGAGAGCTGGAAGAGCAATAAAATCTAGTGTACCTTCTTGTGCTGGGACCGTCCGACCTTTCTGATCATGTTTATGGCCTCCGCGAGTGGTGGCGAACGGACGGGCCCGGTTTTCGGCGCCGGAGAGATTTCCATTGGATTCCTTCGAGGAAATAGTCTGCATTAAATCCATGCTGATGATCGAGTCTCAACTCTTCCGGTGCCGGACTAGACTTTCACACGACCGGGCATAGTCGGAACAACCTGCGGCGATAGATACCGAACTCGCGAGGCAGGTTGCTGCTTTTGCGGGGGTTGATCCGCACCGACTCGTTGATCGTTTTTACTGCGGGGATAAGGACAAAGTGATTCGGAGAATCGTCAAAAAAAAGCTTCTATTTCTTACAAAAAACAACGAATTTCAAGATCTAAAAGGACACTCACTTTTGTTGTTCTTCTTGGCGGAAATCTTCAGCAACATGTCCACATCAATGACCTGATGTTTCCGGTTCTGGTGCTTCCGGACGGCAATGTGCGTCAGCATAACGCGCTTTTCCAGGAGGTGCGTGGTGCATGATGTGAGGTGACCGTCCCTGTTTCGCGCGTCCCTCGGTGCCATCGGAAAGCTTCTCTTTCGCTCCATGCTGGTGGTTCTCAAATTCGACCACTTACTGCGTCAGGAAAAAGGAGGAAATTTTTAAGAGTTGAGTCAGAAAACAATTTTCCCAAAAAACACAAACATTCACTAGCTCGTTCTGGCAGTCCCAGCCAATGTTTCCCGGGACCAACCTGCATATTTCAAGCACTTCCCTCACGAACCACACAACCGGGGCCATCGGAACCGCTGTTGGCCAAGCACAACCCGCGAACGTCCACGGAACACCGTAAAACCCGACGACGACAGACGCGGAAAAAAAACGGACAACGTCAAGTAAGAGAAACGTCAATCTGGTTGAAAAAGAAGAGTAGGCGGCAGGCTATTTTAAAAAGTAGAAAGAAGAATTTGAGAGACGGTGTGCAAAATAACGCACACTAAGACAAAAAACTTTATCGTTTGATTCAGATTGTGGTAGTGTTGGTAAATTTTGTAACGTTTTGAACATCTGATGTTCAAAATTGTGAACATCGGATGGGCTGCGGCAATTGAGCATTCAACGTTCACCGGAATAGGTTTGCGTGTAGAGTCCCGGGAGTAACGGCCGATGGGTCTACCACCGTAACAAGATAGAGGTCGGAGGTTTTTGACTTCAGATCATATCCAGATAACCTCAGGGTGGTTCAGGGACTAGTCTACCGACTTCTGGTAATGTGCTGGGTCTTCTGTAGAGTCCCAGGAGTTACGGTCAATGGGTCTACCACCGAAATAAGGTAGAGGTCACTGGATTTTGATCTTAGGTCATATCCGGATAGCCTCAGGACGGTTCAGGGACTAGTCAACCGATGTGTTATGATCTTTTGGGTCTTCTGTAGAGTCCCGGAAGTAACGGCCCTGAGGCTATTCGGATATGATCTGAGATCAAAAACCACAGACCTTTATCTTGTTACGGCGGTAGACCCATCGGCCGTAACTCCCGGGATCTTACAAAAGACCTATCACATCGGTAGACTAGCCCCAGAACCTCCCTGAGGCTATCCGGATATGATCTGAGGTCAAAAACCTCCGACCTCTATCTTGTTACGGTGGTAGACCCATCGGCCGTAACATCACCACATATCGGTAGACTAGTCCCTGAACCTCCCTGAGTCTATCTAGATATAATCTAAGGCCAAAAACCATCGACCTCTGCCTTGTTACGGCGGTAGACCCTTCAGGCGTAGCTCTCGGGACTCTACAGAAGACCCAGAACATTTCCACATATCGGTAGATTAGTCTCTGAACCTCCCTGAGGCTATCTGGATATGATCTGAGGTCAAAAAACACCGACCTCTGCCGTGTTACGGCGGTAGACCCATCGGTCTTACCTCCCGGGACTCTACAGAAGACCCAGAACATCACCACATACCGGTAGACTAGTCCCTGAACCTCCCTGAGGCTATCCGGATATGATCTGAGGTCTAAAACTACCGACCTCAGCCGTGTTATGGCGGTAGACCCATCAGACGTACCTCCCGGGACTCTACAGAAGACCCAGAACATCACCACATATCGGTAGACTAGTCCCTGAACCTCCCTGAGGCTATCCGGATATTATCTAAGGTCAAAAACCATCCACCTCTGCTTTGTTACGGCGGTAGGACCCGTCACTCGTAACTCCCGGGACTCTATAGAAGACCCAGAACATCTCCACATATCGGTAGACTAGTCCCTGAACCTCCCTGAGTCTATCTGGATATAATCTAAGGCCAAAAACCATCGACCTCTGCCTTATTACGGCGGTAGACCCTTCAGGCGTAGCTCTCGGGACTCCACAGAAGACCCAGAACATTTCCACATATCGGTAGACTAGTCCCTGAACCTCCCTGAGGCTATCTGGATATGATCTGAGGTCAAAAAACACCGACCTCTGCCGTGTTACGGCGGTAGATCCATCGGTCGTACCTCCCGGGACTCTACAGAAGACCCAGAACATCACCACATACCGGTAGACTAGTCCCTGAACCTCCCTGAGGCTATCCGGATATGATCTGAGGTCTAAAACTACCGACCTCTGCCGTGTTACGGCGGTAGACCCATCGGACGTACCTCCCGGGACTCTACAGAAGACCCAGAACATCACCACATATCGGTAGACTAGTCCCTGAACCTCCCTGAGGCTATCCGGATATGATCTGTGGTCAAAAACCACAGTCAAATCGCCTACCTCATACTTGTACGGCGTTGAACACATAGGCCTTAACTTGACGAAGTTTCGGATGATCTAGAACATCATAAACCATGTAAATTTGGTGTAGCTGTATAGCTGACTTCATAACGATTCCAAAACACTATAAATTTGTATAGTTTAGATGATTTTTTATAAAAATATAGCCCATGTCTCCCATATAGCCAAAATCCCATAAGCCCTGTACCTCGCATATGCAACTCTTGCGACAAAACCGAATCAGGTGGAATGACTCGTAAAGTTGCATATGCGAGGCGCTCTTATACGAGGTTTAACTGTACTCATAATGATGCTAAACATATTTTTTTTATTTTCTAGTTTTTAATGTCCATGAAATTATAAAGCTTTTTTGAATGAACTTTAAAATATTTAAGAAAAAACTCAAAGATATTTAAACGCATTAAGCAAGCTTTGCCAGCATGACAAAACAGTGCATAAAAAAATAATGATATCATGAAAAACATAATAATTTGAAAAGGAATTGGTAATTCTCTATCAACTCACACGAAATCGGGAATAGTTGCCCCGACCCCTCTTTGATTTGCGTGAAACTTTGTCCTAAGGGGTAACTTTCGTCCCTGATCACGAAACCGAGGTCCGGTTTTTTTTATCTCGTGACGGAGGGACGGTACGACCCCTTCCATTTTTGAACATGCGAAAAAAGAGGTGTTTTCAATAATTTGCAGCCTGAAACGGTGATGAGATAGAAATTTGGTGTCAAAGGGGCTTTTATGTAAAATTAGACGCCCGATTTGATGGCGTACTTGAAATTCTGAAAAAAAGTATTGTTCATCGAAAAAAACACTAATTTTTTTTTTAAATTCTCTTATTTTCCGTTACTTGACTGCAAATTTTTTTTTTGACGTTTCATTTTAAGGGAAATTTAATGTACTTTTCGAATCTACATTGACTCAGAAGGGTCATTTTTTAACTTAAAACAAAATTTTTCATTTTAAAATTTCGTGTTTTTTCTAACTGTGCAGGGTTAATTTTTAGAGTGTTATAATGTTCTACAAAGTTGTAGAGCAAACAATTACAAAAACTTTGATATATTTACATAAGGGGTTTGCTTATAAACATCACGAGTTATCGCGATTTTACAAAAAAATTTTTTGAAAAAAATACTTTTTGCAATTCCGTCGTGAAACTACTTACTTTTCCTGTCATTCTTGAACGACGAAATAGCCTACTTTACTGTACCAAAAATAACAGAATCGAATAGCAACACTTTTCCAAATAAATGCTGAAAAGTTCTACTTTTCAGCACTCAAATGGGTGCTGAAAAGTTGAACTTTTCAGCACTTGTTTCGAAAAGTAACACTTTTCTACATTTTTTTGATTTAAACGATTTATTGACAAAATACATGAAAAATTGACATAAAACTTCACTCAGTGTGTGTTTTTTGGAATTGCAAAAAATGTTGTATGGAACTCCTTGCAAAACTTGATTTTTTCAGCACTCTTCGTATTTATCCAACTCGGTGAACCTCGTTGGATAAATGTACGACTCGTGCTGAAAAAATCCTCTTTGTGCAACTTGTTGCATAAACTACTATTTTGTGTTTACCTTTGTTTCGTCGTCCGTGTCTGTCGCGGGTGACAATGAACGGCCATGATCAACGACGACCAACTTTTTCAAAACTTTTTTTCGTAAAATCGCGATAACTCGTGATGTTTATAAGCAAACCCCTTATGTATATATATATCAAAATTTTGTTCTACAACTTTGTAGAACATATTACACTCTATAAAATAACCTTGCTAAGTTAGAAAAAACACGAAATTTTATTTCAAATCCTTTGATCTGGATAAAATTATTGAGCTACATTTATTTTATTTTTTTTGAAGATGGGATAAAATGGAAACTATAAAACTTGATTGGAAAAGGCCTCAAAAATAAATAATATATTTTTACTGAAAAAATACACAAACACAATTTTAAATTACAACTGTTTTTCATTCATATAAAAGCTGCATCCTATTGAAAAAAAGTTAGTTTAAAAAAATCATCTTTTTTTTCAAGATCTTTCATATGAATGAAAACCACCGCTTCTAACTCCCCACGACAGCCGTAACGCGCTTCCACGCTACTACAAACTACTATTCCGTCCCTCAGTCCCTTTCCCTCGTCAAGTTTAACCAAATGTAAACCAATCTCGTAAACATCTCATCCAGAACCCCAGTGTCAACCGTGGAGAGGAGAGTGCGCCTAGTCATCCATCCATCCGATCCGATCGCGCGACCATCATTCACCACCGAGCGGGTTTGGTGATGCACCTTGGGCTCGACTCAAGCCAGCTTCCAGGTTCAGGTCTCTTGAACCAACTCAATACGTTATGTATGCATGCATATCGTTGTGGTGTTGGCGTTGTGCTCGCTTGTCGCAAGTTGTTGAGATTTTTTGAGAGGTTCACATGTCCATGAACTCTGTTCACGGTTTTGCGATCTATAACACAAACGCTGACTGCAAAACTTCAGCGCCACCAGCGAGACTAGATCGAACTACACGATTGTCATAAGTCTAGTTACAAAGCAAACGTGGATTACATCACATTGCGTGTAAGTGCCACGTAAAAATACAGAAACATATGTTTGAAACCAACAAATAGCTCTGCATTCCTGCTGAGTGTTGCTCCCAGAATTGGCCATCCTGACTATTTGGCATCTTTGCTGAAAACCATGATTGAACAAAAATCAAATACTTTTTGAAACACTGTAATTTGAGACAGCAAAGCACAAATGCAACTAAATCTTGGAAGCGGAGGGGACCCCGAGGGGTGGTGGAAATCCAAATGGAATGAATCGCACTCGAGTTGTTTAAAAGTTGCCACGAACCATCCATCCATCGACTGGTCGTTGCGGGCCCCTGGTCCCAGCCAGCCAGCAGCGCAGTCCCAGAAGACTGAGAGATCAGCCGCGGTGGACCACACACGTTGATTTTTGCCCGGTTCGCTTTGGACCTGGGCCGTTTTTCCCATCACAGAGCCGCGATGGGCATCGTGTGGACGAATTCAGTCCGCGCGGAATGCGGAAAAAACGGCGCAGGAATCGCGAAATAATTGGCGAAATGGCATTATTCGAGTATAAATCGCAAATTTGATTAATTGAATGTGTTTCTTGATTGTTTGTTTTGCTGCAACGTTCTTCGGGATCGGTATTCGGGACAGGTTTTGCTGGGGACTTTCATCGGGATCTTTTTTTTTCGCTCTTTAAAAGGTTTGCATTCAAATTATTTGGAAACTGTCAGCTCGATAACATAAGATTGACGTGATTAATTTCCCCAGTGTACACCTATTTCCAAACGTCAAACGCCCCAAGGTATGCAAACACTGTAATAATTCGACTCATCAAATTGACTCAAAGTTTACACCAAACTGTCAAATTTTCGAAAGATTCTACAAACACATCAGAAAAAAATCGAACAAAAAAACGCTTCCGTATCGCTGACAGGTGCCAGATGTTTGACTAACTCGGGCTTCTCAAAATCAAATATATGTAATCCTGACGGTGGTAATGTTTAACCGAAAATCCATTCGCCCGTTCAATTAGTGGCTATTTTGGTGGGGTAAATAAAACAATAATTTCAAAACTCGTTAGAGCAGTGCCTTAACGCCAGCTCGTCTCGGGTTTGTTTTTCGAAGCAGTTTTTTTTTTTGTTCAAACCCATTCTCAAAGTTGTTTAAGATAAAAAAAATGTGTATATTTTTATTCGGTGGGTAATACCAGTGAGCACCGAGACGAGATGGTCAATGTTTTTAAGGTTTGTTTGTTTCCTAGTTTCCTCACGTCCACGGCTGGCGCTCGGGGTTGAAACGGTTGAAGGCCTCGGCCGGTTGGTTGGTGTCTGGGAAAAGCAAGTGGTTGAGTTAATTTGTACACAGGCACTTACTGGGGTTTCGAACGGTTATCAACAGCGCTGGTCCTCGGGACGCTAATAGTTTGTCAATATTTGGCTCGAGACGCGAGACGTTAATGAACATGGAACTTAGATGAAGTGGGAAGCAACTGATTGAAGCATTGAGGGGTTTATGATAGGTCATTAAAGATTTTTTTTTAAATATTATAGAAAATATGAATAAGGATAACAAGAATATGATTAAAAATCATAATTAAGTAGGCTCCAAAAATTAGGAGGAAAACAGATGTGCAATCAATTTAATTTTTATTTGATATTTCGATGCCTCTGTGCTCTCTTGTACTAAGCTTATTGGTTTTCCTATCTAGTTCGAAATAGGAGAGCACAGAGGCATCGATTTATAAACTATTGGTTGTAAGATACCATTCTTGTGCATATTGCATTTACAAAACAAACAAAAAATGCTTGAAATATTGATAATGCCAAAAAGGCTTGTTTTTCTTTCCTACTCTCTTAATTTTCGTAAATTTTCCGATCACTGGTTAATATTGCAGGAACTCAAAACCTAAGAAGGTAATCAACTGAAAACAATTTCAAATGGATTTTGTACATTTTAAATCATTTTTGGCATGTCTGGGCTCGATCAACAATATTTTGAAGTTTTTTTCGGTGAAAAAAACGTCAAAGTTTATTGTTATCGTCGGGACGATAACGATAATCGAAAGTGCAGTGCAACCTATTTTTACGCAGTGCATTAAGTTTTTTTCTAATTTGTCGATTTCTCTGGAACGACGAAACATGTTTGCATTTTTTTAAAAGCAATTTGTAGGTTTTGTTCAGATCTAAAAGCTTTTAAGAGAATTCTACAAAACAAACAGTGTAACGCCACCGCGTATAAAGAGGTTTCTCTGTAATCAAATTTTTCAAATTAACAATATGGGTATCAATAGAAGCAAAATTGTGTTTGCTTTTTACCTTAAAACATTTTTTTTTATGCAACAAAAATTCACATAATACCGTATTTTTTCGAAACTACTCAAATTATCTTTTTTTTTTGCAATATGAGTATCAAACAAAGTAAAATTGCACAGATTTTCAAATTATTATAGTCTTTTTTTGTAAAATCCTTAAATTTCATCAAATATTTTTTTTTTGAAATTACTCAAATTTTCAAAATGTGCAATATGCGTGTGAAACGAAGCAAAATTTTGTATGCCTTTGGATTTTATTAGAGTTGTTTTGCAAAAAACTAAAATTTTCATAAAAATTCTGATAATTTGAGTATTATTGAAAAAATGTTGTGTTCGGGAAAATTTAAGTCTTTAACAAATAAACATTCATAAAGTGAAAAGCATACAAATTTCGCTTCGTTTGATACCCATTGTGCAAATTATGAAAATTTGCGTGCTTTCGAAAAAAATATGGTACTGTGTAAAAATTGTAGTGTTTGCTAAAAAAGGCTCTAAAATTAAAAAATATTAAACAAATTTCGCTTCGTTTGATGGCCATATTGCAAATTTAAAAAAAAGAGTATTGTCGGAATAATACTGTATTTTGTAAAAAAATTTAGCATGTAAAAAAACCTTTAAAATGCATACAACACTTCTTTTCGTTTGATACTCATATGGCAAATTATGAAAATTTGAGTAGGGGAGAGTGGGGAGACTTGATCCCAAGCCTGTATCTCGTTAGCATGTGGGTAAAACAATTAGCTTTGTTCTAGAAAGTTGTGCGAAATTGACTAAAACTCATTGTAGAAAATAAAGAAAAAAAAAATAAAAAATGTTTAGATTTTTCTAAAAAGTGCTGCAAAAAACTTCCAAGAGATCTTTTTTCTTTGTTTTAATAAGTATAGAAAACACTCAAAAATAATAAAAAAAAAAAATTTATATACATGAATTGTTTGATAAACATATCAACTCCAAAACCCTTACGCATTTGACGTTAAATTTATCGTCATACTATTTTTACAATCAATTGTTTAAAAAAGTGCGTTTAGGGAGACATGATCCCTGCATTTTATCAGTCACTGGAATCAGCCTCAAGATTAAATAATTGGGCTGGGTTTTTGTACATAGTTTCCTTTAGTATAGTTGCACATAGCTAACTGTAGTTTGAACCATTCTCAAAAGTTTTGTAAACAAAAATTACCAGCTTTTGTAAACATGCTCAATTTTGGTCTAAAAAAGAAAATTTTAAGTTTTCAAATATTTTGCATGCTAAACTTGTTATATTTTGAACATAAACGTACAGGTTTAATGTGAAATTGCTGTAACTTATAGAAAATTAAAAGTTTGGATGAAAAAGAACATTTTGCTTAAGATTTCTTCAAAATGTTGAAAGGGGGATCAAATTACCCCCAACATTTTGAAAACGCCGGTTAAAAATATTATTTTAAAACGCTTGGCATGATTCGAAGAGTTTATCTGATGAAAAACCCTTATCAGCCAAACATAGTTGAATGTTTAAGCTTTCAATTCATGCAAAAAGATCATAGTTTTGTGAGAAATTGACAGAGTTATGTGCGATACAAAAAAAAGGGATCAAATCTCCCCACTCTCCCCTAATTTCGAAAAAATACGGTATTTTGTGAATGATTTGAGTATTTATACTTTTAAACCTACTACATTTTCTAATAAAACATGGTATGGTTGAATTAAGTCGATTTTAGAAAAAATTTTACAATGAGTTATCCTACATAAGATTATCGCCGATAGAATTATCGAAATGACAATAACGATAACAATAGGTTATCGTTATCGTATTGTTTTGATATTGCAACATTGCTAAATTTGTCGATGATCGGATTCAACATTTTGTTAAACTCTGCTCGGGTACAGCCCAAATTCCATAAGATCTGTGCTTCAGATAAGTACGCGTTGTTTCTGCATGCGGTGCTCAACTGGATTGAAAAATGAAGGATTACTTTGAACATTCTTCAAAACTATTTGATTCATTTTTTTAATAATGCTAAAAATGCAAAAAAAATCCCGAAATCGAAGAATTCTTGATTTTTTTGTACTTTTTTAATTTGACTGAAAATATTTTTTTTGCAATTCCGTCGTGAAACTACTTACTTTTCCTGTCATTCTTGAACGACGAAATAGCCTACTTTTCTGTACCAAAATTAACAGAATCGAATAACAACACTTTTTAAAATAAATGCTGAAAAGTTCTACTTTTCAGCACTCAAATGGGTGCTGAAAAGTTGAACTTTTCAGCACTTGTTTCGAAAAGTAACACTTTTCAACATTTTTTTGATTTAAACGAATTATTGACAAAATACATGAAAATTTGACATAAAATTTTACTCAGTGTGTGTTTTTTGGAATTGCAAAAAATGTTGTATGGAACTCGTTGCAAAACTTGATATTTTCAGCACTCTTCGTATTTATCCAACTCGGTGAACCTCGTTGGATAAATGTACGACTCGTGCTGAAAAAATCCTCTTTTTGCAACTTGTTGCATAAACTACTATTTAAATGAGAGCATGCAAAAAACAGCTACTACTAGTTCATTCAAGTTGTTTATACAAAAATAAGTATAAAGTATCCTAAAGTCCTTTGATTATCCCAAAGATTTGCAAAATATTTCAGAATTCATGATAATATTTCATCAACTAAGTGTTTTCCAATAACCACGTGGTCAAAAAAACTTTAATTGTGAAATCGATTGAACCATTTCTAAACATTTTTTTATTTAAAAGGTAATTGATATTTGATTTTCTACATTTTTTCACCAATCATCAGGAAAAACATCAATGTCTAAAAATTATCATAAAATAGACTAAATTTTCCAAACTAAATTCACGTATTTTCACTTCCCTTGGATCGATACTTCTACACTAAATGAAACAAGCTCGCACAGACTCACAACAGACGAGTGCGGCCGCGGTCGGCCAAGAAGGGAGACATGGGTGAGGCGAGGTAGAAAAAATGAATTATTCGCTTAATTAAGCGTACATGCACACAACAGCAACGATTGTTTGCATAAATATTTATTACGTGTCTTTGCAGATCGCCGCCATTAATTATCGGCTCCTCTGCGCCGAAGAAGAGAAACAGAGGAAGTGAACGTTTTTATTTTTTTTATGAAAGAAATGGCACACCGCAACCTAGGCAAAAAAAAACGAAAACGCGTTCAGAAATTTATGAATAACTTCTTCGCGAACTAAACTGAAACATTTTGCTCTGCATTGTTGTTGTTGCGGCGAATAATGGGAGAGTGAACTGCAACCAATGTAATTACAGGCTTTGGCCCTGAGGAGGCGCTGTAAAACAACAAAGTCACACCCAAGAGCCCTTTTACATGGTGCATAAATTTGTAACAGTTGATTTGGGTGGGAAAATGTATGCTGGTTGGATTTGATCTATTTTTGAAACAAATTTGTATGGTATGAACCGCTGTGCAACATGTTTGCAACAAACATGTTGGACAGAGGTTGCAAAACTAATTATAACAATTATTCAAGAAAGGTTTCACAAATGGTGCAAATGTGTGTTAAATTACATGTTTCTTAACACATTATCGTTCGATCACAATCTTCAAAAGTGAATAAAGGGGAAACAATGAGCAATTTCTTTGTGCAACAAAACCATGAGCTGAACAACTGCTGTTGTTCAAAAAGTAAGACAGCAACAGATAATCTCCGGGGTTTGTAGAGTGTAGGACGATGATGATGATGATGATGGAAAGAATAGATAGATCCAAGCAATATCCAGCGCAGCAAAAGTATCGAAAAGAGACTACAGCTTCAAAGTAAACATATGTTTCTGTTCCACAGCACACCTCTAGCTCCCCTTGAAAACACCTTGTCGTAGAGTTGTAGCTCCGGCTAGTAATGGAAAGCATCTGGAACGTCCGGTGGAACCTGAGAAACATAAAGAGGACCGAAAGGCAGAAACAACAGGGCAAAAATAAGCACGAGTGAGATCGTATAATCGTTTAGCAAATATATGATTCAATTGTTTAAATCATAACGCTTAGAGGCGTTAATTTAATAACGAATAATTTATGATCTGGCACTTCTTCTTTTTTCGCTTTTTTCTGTTTCTTCTCCATCATTGAAAGAGGACTACGGTGAAGGAGTTGGAATTTGCTGTTGGCTAGCCAACATGGAGTTGGTGTTATTTATTCACTGGAACTCACACTCGCAGCAGTTGGGCTTCGTTGAGATCGTGCTGTTCGAACAGCGAAAATGGCAGTTCGTCGGATAATGGATATATCTAAGCGGGATCACGCAGGATGCAACTAATACGCAGTTTGGAGTTAAGGTTACTTGTTTTAAATTATAGCTCAATAGAAAATCAATCTTGCTTAGAAATTTAAAAACATTGCACCGGTTCTGAAAATGAAATTCATTGTTATATGACATTTTTTTACCAACCAACCTTCGATAGAACTTGAAGACTTCTTCACCAAAGCCGATTTACTGACCACCTCGGACCATTCTTACGACCCAAACTGCGCCCACCTAACCTGACGACGGTTTCTTACTCTCTTCATCAAGAATTGCTGCAGCAGTCAGTGATTGCAATCTCGTGACTGGCTGCAGTTCTGCAACGTTTTACTACTGCAGAAGTTTTACTACTTCTGGATGCTTACAAATGTCCACCGGTGGCCATTTCGAGGAGATCTTCAAGTCGCCATGCCGCGTTGATGGTGATGAAGTGTCTTTATTTTATTGCAAAGTTCTTCATTTCAAGAAGAACGAATAATTTCTGCCGGCAATTATACAACTTACTTGGAGTTTGTCGCTGAAGTATTGCCACCCACTATAAAACTGCGAGCCGCGACTCGGAAGCCGCCACCGGCCACCAGGATCAAGCCACCACCACGACTAAGCCCAGTTGGGGTGGACAAAAAAGGTATGACGAAGAGAAATAATCGCGATGACGACGGGAATTAATCATGCATGCAATTTATTCAACGTGCGCCTGGGGAGGGATCGTTTCTTGAGGGAAGAGGAAACCGTTGCGCCACCGAGTGCAGTTGACGGCGGAAGATATTCCGAAAGATGACCTTTGGGGGCATTTCTGGAATGTGGTTGCGATGGAGAGGCTTGGGTGCTGCAGCTACTGGATTTGAGTTTCAATTTAACCCACTACTACCCGACCCCTACAAGCTGCAAAAAAATAATTTTCTAGCCAATATGGCTGCAGAAAGAACTTTTGTTTTAATAATTTAAGTTTCAAGTGACTTTTATAATATTTAAAAAAAATTTGCCTTTCTTACAAAAGAAAGGTTTAAGGCTTGCTTTTGGAAGTCGTCCCGCCCGTGTGGATCAATCGGACCGCGCACTGGACTCACAATCCAGAGGTTGCTGGTTCGAATCCCGCGGCGGGCGCTCTAAAAATTCTAAGTGTAAATATGGGTATCCGGCGCCGTCGCTCCGTGCCGTACTCAAACACTTAGGAGCCCAGGGCGGCGAAGTCCTTGTAGTTAAAAGGAAGACACTAGTGGTTGGTACTAGCAACAGTGGCCGACAGCTATAAAGTCAACTTCGTTTGACCCGAAACCCGGAACTCAAGTCTGATTTTTTAGAGCTCTTTTACTGAAATACATGAGCGATGTCTGTATTCGCTTTTAAAAATTTGTGTCTTCCATCACTGGAAAACCGCTCGTAAAACCCACAATTTTTATATTTCAGAGCTGTAGCCGTAGGGTCGGAGACGAACATTTTATTTTTCGATTCACAGTTTTCGACCAGTAAATGTGGTCAAAGCCATTTTTAGAGGTATTTTTTGGACTATTTTACAGATAACACTGTCAAATTAAACGAATTCAGTTACAAACAAAAAGCCATTCGAAAACATGCGCCATAAACTGCTTGGGCCCAAAATTTGAAGCTTTTCCAAAATGTAGCCATATTAGTGTTTTTCATCTTACTTTTACCCTATTTTTTCCTATTAAATTTTTGGTTTTATACAAAATCATATACTGAACATCAAATTCGAAGTCCTGGCTTGTTCTCGTTCGAAAGATCGACAAGTCGTCAAGTCGTCAAGTCGTCAAGTCGAAGCTTCAACGCCAGCGCTTTTACGCTTGCGCGTTTTACGCTGCGAGTGAAAGTGTTCTTTCTGGCTTCTCATAATAGATCGACAAAGTGCAATAGCGATACATATTTTTTTAAGTTAATCATAGACTAACATTAAAGACTGAGTACCCTTTATTTTTTTCTAATAATGTCATTCCAATATGTTTTTCTTAATAAAATTTAAATATCTTGCGACACATAATGTACCTCTGAAATTAACAAAAAAAATGGCATTCGAGGTTTAGCCTAAAAAAATTCGAAGCTTTAGTTAAAATTCTCACTGGGTGGTATCATTATGTTTCTAAAAAATGATTGCACCAATATATTTCTCGGAGTTTCATCATTTTGTAAGTACAGATCTATTTCACCTCTGGTGATATTAAATCGGGTTTTTAAATCTCGAGGTGCTCCATTGGAGTGCCGCGAAATTATTTTATTTGCCGTAAAAAATCACTAGCCCTTGATCAGCGACCAAAATTACCTGATACAATTTATATAATTTTGTATGATATTTGAAAACCTCCGGACAAAGCTCGATTTTTTTCAAATCTATCAAAGTCTTTTTAAGATTTTTTTATGATGCGTTATTTCGACCCTTTTCTCTTTAATATTTTCTGGTTATTACTCTGCACACGTTAATAAACTGGCCCAATCATAATTCTTCTACTGCCCAGATTTTTTTTTGTTTTCATTTTCTCTCAAATAAATGCAATATTTATGATCCTGGAAAAAAATAATTCTTTGGTTTTATGACTTTGACATTCATTTTTTATTATTATAAAGAACATTTGCATACTTTGCTGATATCTGGACATTTATCATAAGGTCTTATAAACAAATGTAAACATTGAGTGTATCCCGCTTATTCCGATGGACATGGACATAACGACATAACAATCGAATTGAGTCCGAAGGTTTTCAAATACCATACATTATCTTATAAATCGTAATTTTGGTAGCTGATCAAGGGCTAGTGATTTTTTACGGCAAAAAAAAGGCGGCACTTTAATAGAGCACTTCCATTCTAGCAGTTTTTGCTATTTTCTACAATTTAAAATTCATCCAAAAATGTGGTAGTTCATAATATTGGTGGATAGTTATTTAATAAGTAAGCATCAGTAGTTTAAAATACAAAACGCAACCCCTTGGCATAAAACATACATTGTAAAAAAAAGAAATTATCTGCTTTCAAAATTCATAGAATTTCCATCTGGGTAATTTGCCGCCAACTCACACAGCAGCACGATTCTACGAAAAAAAAAGTTTTGAAAAAGTTGGTCGTCGTTGATCATGGCCGTTCATGGTCACTCGCGACAGACACGGACGACGAAACAAAGAGAAACGCAAAAAGAAATTTTTTCAAAACTTTTTTTCGTAAAATCGCGATAACTCGTGATGTTTGTAAGCAAACCCCTTATACCTATATATCAAAATTTTTGTAATTGTCTACTCTACAACTTTGTAGAACATTATTATACTCTAAAAAATAACCCTGCTAAGCAAGAAAAAACACGAAATTTAAAATTATGTTCTAAATGAAAAAATGACCCTTCCGGGTCAATGTAGATTTGAAAAGTACATTAAATTTCCCATAAATAACATGTTCCAAAATTTTTTACAGTCAAGTAACGGAAAATGGGAGAATTTTTAAAACTTTTTTAGTGTTTTTTTTTCGATGAAAAATATGTTTTTTTCGGAATTCTGAGTACGCCATCAAATCGGGCGTCTAATTTTACATAAAAGTCCCTTTGACACCAAATTTCTATCTCATCACCGTTTCATCCTGCAAATTATTGAAAAACACCTCTTTTTCGCATGATGAAAAATGGAAGGGGTCGTACCGTCCCTCCGTCACGAGATAAAAAAAACCGGACCTCGGATTCGTGATCAGGGACAAAAGTTACCCCTTAGGACAAAGTTTCACGCAAATCGAAGAGGGGTCGGGGCAACTTTTCCCGATTTCGTGTGTGTTAGTGGAGAATTACCCAAGTGTAATGAAACGTTGTTTTTGGTCATATCAGAAAAAAACATATTGGAGTATTTAAAAAAAAATTAGGTAATATTAAATTTATGACAGTTTACACAATTCTAGAGCTTTTTTAAATAATCCTTTAAACAAAATTTTAAATTTTTGCTTTTTGGGTATTTTTGAATATCTCTGACTCAATGCGAAACACCCAAAAAGCTAAAATTGAAAGAGACGTATATAGGACCTTTTCAAAAAAAATCTCTAGATTTGTTATTGATAGTTACTGATTACTAAACATTGCAAAATGCTTATCAAATTTTCTATCAACATATTTTTTAAAATATTTTTAAGCTTTGGATTACGTTATTATTCTTTTTAAATTCCGTGTCATAAATAAAATTGTTCTTGTGTTGCTTTAATCACAATCAAATCACTAGAATTTTACAAACAATCAATCAATTTCAATATTGTTTTGAACAATATTTTCAAATAAGTTCTAAATTTGCCATTATTTGTTTTACTACTGCTTCAAAAATGCTAATTCAAAATTTAGTTGAGTGAAAACACTGAGAAGCGATTCAGCGGAACGATTTTTTTCTAATTAGGCCGATGCAAATATTTGTCAAAGTTTTTGTCCCTCGACTACGGCCGAGTTTCAGGGGGGGGGGTCAAAAATGTAAAAAAAAATATTGAAATAACAAGCCATAGTTTCAACATTTGCATGGCAAAAGTGTTTTAAAATGCATTATACACTAGTTCAGTTGTTTTGTAGTTTTTAGTTTTCAAAAAAAGTAAAATTTGACGAAAACAAAAATTTTAGCAGAAAAACAAATATCAACAAATTTCAAAAATTCTAAAGATTTTTAAATCAACCCAAACACGCTAAAAATGATTCTAAACGCAGGAGAATGCATTTTAAATTGATTTCTGCTGATTGATCATCAATTTCCATTGATATTTTGAAGTTTTTTGAAATAATATTTTTTGCCCCCTGATTTTTCAGGCCAACTTTGAGGAGACAAAAACTTTAAATAAAGTTTGTATCAGCCTTATTGTAATCACCATTATTTTAAACAAAATAGAAGAAATATCAAAGAAAGGTTATTTAATTCAACATTGTTGCTATTTTAGAAGTCTGGGCCAAATAGGATCACCATCGGTCAATATTTACCCAAAGATACGTGAATGTGAAGGTTGTATGGGAAAAATCGGAAAAATGTATGAAATACCCATTCTTACGGGTTTGTCTGCAGGGTGTGCTACTTCAATCTAAATATTCCCAAAAGTGAGATTCTTATTAGAAAATTAATATTCTACAACTTTCTCAAATCTACCAAAGCTGTAAAACTTGATCCTAAAAAGTTATTAGCGATTTAAAAAAATATATGAAGACATTTTTTCATCAACTTTGGGCTCGAATATCAGTGGGTTAATCTTAACCCATTTAGCTTCATGAAAAAATACCCTAAATTCAGTTTTTTTTTCTGGGCACCCTAATATTTACTCGTTGAAATTGAAATATTATTTCTAGGGTTGAGCAGAAACTTGCAACAGAGCCCACAAAAGACCCGGGGGTCGTTAAAGTGGATTGCTTTGCTTTGCTTCTAGGGTTGTTTTGAAAAAAGGTCCTTTAAGCTATTGTGTTTCATATGCTTACATGACAATTTCAAAAATAACTCTATATTTTATTTTGATGTCAGAAAATTGATTTTGAAAATATGTACATAACTTCTCAAAAGTTCTAAAAACTTTGGGCAGTAGAATAACTGTCACTTTATTTAACTATCATACTTCTAAAAAAATAAAATAAGTTATTTTATCAATCAATTCCCATCATGTTCACCCAAAATTATTCTATCTGAACAAAACAGCATTTTATTCAAGCTCATTGGCCCCAAAATTAGTGCGCACTTACTCTCCTTTCCTCTCTCAATTACCAACAGCGGGCGCGAGCGAATCAGTGGCAATTTTCTGCACCGCACACACAAACACACAACTGGCCAAAATGATGGTGATAATGCAATACGAAAATAAAACATCCACTTGCCCGAATCAGCCATGTTACCTTGACGAGATATGTGTAAGGGTGAGCCGAACAAACAGAGAGCAACAAAAAACGAGAGGGAGGAGAGAACACCTTTTGCCGAAAAACGTCGGTTTTTTTTTCAACGTCATCGGAATGGAATTTGGTGAATGCAATTATTTTTTTTCCAACTTCAAGCCTTGTTTGTTCGAACGGTATCAAATTGATGTGATGAGATGGAGGGGAGGAATGTTCGAAACGGAAAAGGATAGATGGCGTTTTGGCGTTTCAATTGGGGAGGAACCGTTAAAATTTAATTAAGTTTTGCACCATCAGCGAAAAAAAAAAACTCCTTTCACTCCTGTTCGGTAAATTGCGTATAATTGATTTCGTTTGTCTGTGTCGTGCAATGGAATTCCATGTTTGGTTATCAATAATTTCCGAAAGCATGACAGATGTAACTTAATTTTACCGTATCAAAATTTTGGAAAGCGACTTGTTCCAACTTATTATTCTAGTTGTAATAAGAATTTACTTTTTTTATTGCAATTAAAATGTTGCAATCAAAACTTCCAAACCATCAAAAAACAACATCCAATTTCGCAAGCAATCAGCGGAGTGAAATTTCACACGCACTCATTTCATCAGCCAGAGCAAAAACAAACACAAATTTGTTTTTAATTAACGGCCGTTCGTGTGTGAGTCACTTTCGTCTGAGCGATGATCATTATTGGAGGGCAACCAACGCCGGCTGCTGCAGCGTGAAAAAGCAAACGACAAACGAAAAATAAATAAATCTTTCCACATTTCGAATCACGACGACGACGACGATGAAAAGTTGGCAAAGTCTGAGAAACGAGCAGAGCAAAAAAAAAAAGCCGCAGCTAATTCAACTTGTTAAATGAGCCAAATCGACGATATTAATAATCTCCGAGAGCTAAATATATTCATCATTAAAATTGATCGTAATGAATTATAACACAAATAAAACACGAAGTAAAATTGCATCAATCCTGCGCTCCATGAACCACTTGGAACCCAAAATATAAACATAAAAAAATCTCAACTTGTTGAAGCGTTGCCATCTCGCAAATCTGCATCTGGCAACGGAATCGAACGTGAAACAAATTTGTGCAGAACGAAAAAACTACATCTAAATGTGTTGAAATGGATTTTAGAATCGAACTAAACAAAACAAATTCATCTGAGTGCATCAATCAGTGGCCTTTCACAATGGAATGTTTAGAGCGCCACGGCCTAGGTTGAACTTGGATCGACTCTGTGTGATATATGGCTCAAGAGACGAGAGTTGTGTAAAGTGTTGCCAGAAGTCAGTCCTCTTTTAAAAACAAAAAATCGTGTTATATTAAAAATGGCTTCACAATTAAGATGATGATTTATCCTAATGAAGCTAGTGGCACAGTAAATTTAAAATCTCAAGCCAACTTTCTAAAAAAAATAATAAAAAATAATTACAGTTATGTTACTGCCGAAAATGCCCTTTTTAACTAGAAATATTTAAAAATAATGTAAATAACAATTTTTTTTTTATATTTCATAATCAATCAGATTTTACCAATATTTTTCTTGCATTCTGATTTTATGAGGAATTTTTGAAAGAGGGGAGAACAAAAATTCAAAACAAAATTTGCAATGACCCTATTATTAAAAGCTGAATTTCCAAAATCCATATATTTCAAATATTGATTTTGTTTAATAAGTTTAAGGGGAATTAAAAAGGCTAGAATTTGAAATGGTACAATATCTTGTACTGGAGAATTTTCAAGAGAAACTGCATCGTTATCAAGTTAAAATCATTTTATGGTGAAATTTATTTATTTTTGAATATTTAAAGAAGAAAAGCACCCCTGCAAAAGATATTATCGAAAAGCTGGGAATATTTCCTACAATTTTCTCATTTTTACCATGTTATTGAGCTGTTGGATACTGCGAAATATTTTAATTTTTTCAACGATATGATATAAATTTTGTGAAAAATGAGTTTTCCTCAGTGTCTTCTAATAAACCTTCCTTTTTCAACTCGCGAAATCTTGGGAACCATTAAGTCAATTTTCAATATTGAAAAAAATATAAAATTGAAATTGTTTGCCCTTTTTATAAAATTAATTTATAAAATCAACAAAAATCCATCAAATTTAAACATGCCCAAAAAATTTATTCTTGATTCTAAAACATCCAAATTATTTGAAATGAAAAGAGCATATATTTTCACAAAAGTTTCATTTTAAGCATTAAAAGTCAAACCAATAGTTTCAGAAATATCGTTTTTTTATGAATGATTTGAAAATTGTAAATTGCAATATGACTTTAACAAAAAATCTGAAAAATAAAACTGTCGATTCAGCTAATTTAAAATTGCTCATAGAATTAAAATTCTTGATTTTTTGTTTTTACTTTTTCAATAATTCATATTTTGTATAAAAAATTGGGAAGTAACAAATATAAAAAGTCAAATAAATAAAGGAGAAAATTCTTTTTCTGTGTTTAAATTATTTTCTGTAAAGTTCTTATCATAACTCAAAACTTTGCCGAAAACTTCAAATTGCTCAGAAATCCCCTTTTCAAGATTCAGATTTTCGAACCTCAAATTTTAAAGAATTTCAAGAGATCTTAGACTGAATTTACGAAAACAATAATTAAAATAATCATTTTGATACTTTCTTAGCGTCATGATTTACAAAACTCAGGCTTAATCAATAATACTATTAGATTGAAGTGTTATTAAAAACAGAAGATTATTTACAATATTCTCAAATTTATAGCCAATATTCAAACAAAAAAAATATTTGGTAAAGCTTTAAAATTATTGTTTTGGTGGCAATGAAATTTTTCATTTGTTATGAGAAAATCTAAATTCACTTTAATCCATATTTATAAAAAATAAAACAAATATTTATGGTTTTTTAAACAGAGTTTGTTTTTGTATTTTTTATTATGAAAAATTAATAGTTATCTATCTAAAGGTCCATTTGACAAATTTAATTCAATTCGCACATTTTTAAGCTGACGGAATAATTTTAAAAGATCTATTAATAAAAACTTTTATGAACAAACATACATAAGAAATCACAGAAAAAATATGGTAAAGTGTAATATTCTGGTGAATTTTCATCAGGTTCACATTTTTACACATTTTTTTATGTAATATTACTCAAAAAAGAGGTGATATTCAATCTATCAAATTTTCAACATTCCAAAATAGAACTTTTTTTGCTGTTATTGTGTGGCATACCCAAGTACACGTTTTAAAAATATAAATCTTGAGACAAGTCCTACCGGATGAATAATATTTGAAAAATACATTGCAATCCTATCAATACTGATGGCAAAAACTATAATTTTAAAATAATTTAGATTTTAATAAATTTTGGATTGCTGATGTTTTTTTTTTTTAAGAAAAACAACATCAAACATAAATTTGGTGTAAACTGTTTTTTTTATCGAAATAGCACAACATAAAATCATCTTCAAATGCATCTTCTATTAAATAAATCATATAAATTTCATAATCATCACTTCATTGGATCCAATCGAAGAAACTATTTGGCAACCCTTCCCTTAAATCCCTCATTCAACTGATTCATTTCCCCCTGCATATTTAGTGTATCGCTTACACCACTTTTCCATCCATCCATCGATCGCGACGCATCGCATCGCGCACAACAAGCGCATAAACGCACGCAAAACGCGAATGACTTAGGGGGAGAGGGGGTAATATGCACCCCCGGGGCAAAATGCACCCCCTGCTTTTCTCGGTATTTGGAAGAATTGTTCGGGAAAAAATCATAGAAATTGGAAGCTTATTATTGCTAAACCATGCTGGAAAAATTTGAGCTTCGTAGTATAAAATCAGCTTAAGTTATTTGCAAAACATTAAAATGTTGTGTTTTCATCTAATTTTCATTGAACTTTCATTATGATTTTTGGACAAAATAAAAAGCATTTATTGATATTGTAAGTTTTGAGGTAGATAGTTTTAGCCATAATCTTCATTATTCTATAGACAGATGAGTCCAACAACATCAAAAAATGCATTTTTAATTAAATTTTCTACAAAAAGCGTAGTCGGGGCAAAATGCACCGCTGTGAAGCTCCTTTGTAAAAACAGCGGTGTCATCTAGTGGTGACTAGTGAAAACTACTTTTACCCGGTGCATTTTGCCCCATGTTTTGGTGCATTTTGCCCCGTTGTTGTAGTGCATTTTGCCCCAATGTTGCGGTGCATATTGCCCCGCATGGTTGTTTGAAATGAATCAGAAATGTTTTTAGAAATTTGATGTTTTCGAACAATTTTGAGGTTTTTAAAGACTTTTTTCACCTAGATGACGAAGAATAATAGTTGGTTTAGAACATCGAACAAAATTCTTCCACAGTAATGCTGTAATGGCTGAGAAATCAGAGTTTTCCCTTAGGGGGTGCATATTACCCCCTCTCCCCCTAAACTCAAAATAAATCGCGACGCTAATCCTTTACCTCGCCATTCGTCGTCGTCGGTTCGCGCAACAGAGAGAGAGACCGAACAAACGAACGAACGAGTGAGAAGGAAAGAGAGAGCGAGCAAAAAAAAAACACGGTGTTCGGTTCGGGTTCGACTCGGGCCTCAACTTGGGTGGTCCACGGGCGTCACTCTTTTATTATGGCCCCAACAGCAGCAGTTACTCTCCTTCTTGCTTCCCTCCTCCTCTTTCTTCACCTTTTCTTTTGGGTTGGAGTGCGCTTGGTGTGAGAGAGGAGACGCATGGTGGCTGAGAGGTGGGAGAGGAAAAGTGACGAAGTGCAGTGCTCACTCGCTCGGTGCTTGCTTGGATCAGGCTGGATATGCGAATCAATGTTGTATGCAGAGCAGAATGAGGAGGGAAGCGAGAGTAAAGAAGGGAGGAAAGCCGACTTTGCAGCCAAATTGGCTACACACATTGGGAATATGATCGCGAAAGGGGGACGCGAGGGTGGGGCAGAGAAGGTGTGGTAAGAAGTTACCACAGGGGAATTCAACGGTGTGGGAACGCTTGTCACTGAGAATCGAATTTCTTGATTTATGTTTTGGAGAGATTTTTGTGGAATTTCTGAGTAAATATCTTGACATTTTCATTGATTTTTTTTAATTTTTTATGAAACTGAACATCAATTACCTATTTAAAGTTTTTGAAATGCAAAACTCTTTATTATGTTTTATTTTTATTATTAAAAATTTTAACAAAATACTCTTCATTTTAAAACATTGAATTGATTTTCCAGAATTCACCATTTCTTTAGAGATTATCAATGTAGTATTTGAGTATTTGAGAAAAAACTCAAATAGAAACAATTTTGCATCATAAGTTTTTCCATACAAAGTTCAATACAATTTTGCGGGTCGATCATACAAAATGTCTTCGACAAAGTTTTAAGTTAGGTCTTCGCAGTTAAAATGATACACGGAAAAACATTCTTCATTTTTGGTTAGATATTTTATAATTAAATGTTGAATTTCAGAAATACGTATTTTATTTTAGGGGACTTAAAAAGGCATATTTTACGCTACAGAAACAATTCAGATACATGAATTTTGAAAAATCTGGACAGTCCAGACTCATTTATCCGAAGGCCTTGGATATATTTTACTTCGGAAAATCAAATCAGGATTTTTTTGTCATCAAGCTTTAGTACAACCCCAAAACTACTCTAAAATAATTCAGAAATTTTTAAATCCAAAATGGCGGCCAACTTTGGTAACTTTGAAGATTTTTTTTAAATGGATACAATTTTTGCCTTCCTCACGCTACTGAGGAAAATCTATAAAATCACTCGAAAAATGAAGTTCTCAATAAGACCTCGTAGACCCACCTTCATATGTACCTATCGACTCAGAATCAAATTCTGAGCAAATGTCTGTGTGTGTGGTGGGATGTTGATCAAAAAATTGTCACTCGATTATCTTGACATTGGCTGAACCGATTTTATCCGTTTTGGCGTCATTCGATCCGTCTTAGGGTCCCATAAGTCGCTATTAAAAATCATGCAGTTTAGTAAAGTACTTCAAAAGTCCGGAAGATTGTAAAAAGGGCGTTTTTTGTAAGAAAACCCGTCATGCTATACATTTTCAGAAGAGTATTTAAATGCCTTTTCAACGCGTCCAAGACATTGAAGATCTGACAACCCTATCAAAAGTTATAAGCACTGAAGTGTTATTTATACGCTTTTTGGAGGCCGGATCTCAGATATTTTGATGAATACGTTGTTCGGATCTCTTATGCGACCTATCGTTGGATAGGTATTCAAAAGTGGTTTCCAATGCGTCCAAAACATTGAAGATCTGACAAACCTATCAAAAGATATAAGTTATATGTTATTTACGCACTTTTTGCATTTTGGATAGCACCCTTTAAATGTGAGGAAGGCGCCAACCACCTAAAGGTGGATTAAGTAAGGTTTTTTATACCTGATTCGATTATCCAAATTCCTATACAAACCTAAGGATAAACGAAACTTCAGATAATCGAGGCTTCCGATTATTGAGCCTGGACTGTATTCAAAAACACCCATAAGCATAAAATGTATACTTTGTTTATTGGACCTTAAAAAAAACCCCCTGTAAATGAAATTCGAAGAAAAATCAAAATATTTCCTAACAAAATCTCTAAAACCTTATCTTCATTTTAAGATGCAAAATCAAACTTGCAACACAGAAAAAATGATGGTAATATTCATTAGGAAATGATGAAATTATGAATCGAAAATGATTTTACAATTTTATTTTTTTTTTTTGATAAATTGCACCGTAAGAAGAATTTCATCGAAATTTTTTTTTTTTTTTTGATTTGATAAACCTTCTGAAAAACGAAGCCAAAAAAAGCAAGAGATTGGGAGAATCTCCTAATTTTTTTGTTGGTTTTTGTTGATCAGACTGCTGGTTGCAGAGATCTAACCTCTAATATTTAAACTTGTAGAGAAATTAGTTTTTCTTTGTCATCAATGAGCCCTCATTTTTCAACTCGCAATATTTTGGTAACTATTGGTTTGTTTATCAATGCTGAAAAAAAAATTTAAAAATAAATCACATCATTCTAAAACATTAAACTAAATATTTTTAATAAAAAAGTATCTTGTTCTAAAATCTCAATAAAAAACACGTTTCGTAAGCTAATATTCTATTAATTTAGCATAAAAAGTAGTACCTTTTTTTATCAAGAAAAATGAATTCCAATAAAGCTTCATCCATAAAATACGTCACGCTAAAATCAGCCAAAATTAACCCCCCCTCCTTTGTCACGCTTTCCCTATACTTATAACACGCAATGTCAGACTTTCTCAGACCCCCACTCCCCCCCCCCCCCTCCCCCCCTAGAGCGTGACATTCTTTGTGGATGACGCCTAACAATGTTTTATGCTTCCTAGTTTTTATGAGAAAATAAGGGATGGAAACAAAAAAAAATCAATAAAAATAGACAAAGGTCCTATATTGTTTTAACTTCTTTAGTATTCTTCTTGCCGGTTCGAATCCCGTAGCGGGCGCTCTAAAATTCTTTGTGTAAATATGGGTATTCGGCGCCGTCGCTCCGTGCCATACTCTCATACACTTAGGAGCCCAGGGCGGCGAAGTCCTTGTAGATAAAAAGGAAGACACTAGTGGTTGGTACTAGCAATGGTGGCCGACAGTTAAAAGTCAACTTCGTTTTTTAGTATTCTTCTTAGAACTCTCTTTGGATTTATTTATCGACTCAGAATCAATATCTGAGCAAATTAATCAAAATATGCACTAAACTTTTCATGGCTGAAGGAATTTTGTCCTATATTTATGCAAACAAAATAGTTTTGGTTGATCAAAAAAGGGATGATTTTAAGATAATCTAAAGAGTTCTGGCTCAGATTGAGATTAATTTAAAAAAAAAATCGAAACACATTCTAATGTACAGTTTTACATATTTTTTCCACAATACAAAAATAATCGTTAAAATCAGATGTTTTAAAAACTGATAAACAACTGAAATCGTTTCATTTAATTTAACAAATATTTTGTCTTAAAAATGTTAATTCTACATCATAAAAATTCAAGTTTTATATTTTTTTACCCCCTCTATTTACCTCATCCAGAGTTTAAGGACATAAACTTAAAACATTATTTGGCAATCTTTAAAGATACATTCAAGTTAATTTAAAGGAAACTCATTTGCCAACCGTTCCCACTCTTCTGCCTCACCCTGTAATGGCCCCATCATCTCACCTTTTAACTTCTCGCGGTGCCCTGTATTGTCCGAACGCTCTCTCCCACAATCTCCTCCTCACTGAGTGTCCTCATCAGGGTCCCCAAGGAAGTAACAATCACCAAACGCATGCCCTCTCTCCGTACTGGTTTTTGCCCCTTGGATTTCACCCATCATCATCATAACTATTATTACTCGAAGCTCCGGTTGGTTGATGGGCCAACCCATGTTCCAGTCCGTTCCAGTTAAGTGTGTAAGCATGGTGGCAAAGGTTCCATTGCTTCTCACTTGGAGCGCTGGTTTTTTTTTTTCCTGGGGAGAAAGATTTAGCGCAGAGGTAACATTACCGAAAAAAAACACTCTGCTGCTTGCCGTCAGGTTCCGTGACCGTAATAATTCAATTACCATCCGGCCACTAATTACAGGTGAGGACCTTCGTCCGGCCGGCCAACCAACCTCGGCAGGTTCAACAAACTTCCCTAACGAGACGGACGTAACTCCGAAATTACTCGCCTCTTGTGGGGCATCCTTGAATTACGTATGACAATGATAAATAATTGCAAAATTTCAGAGACAAAGATTCCCAGTCAGCGAGTCAGAGTCAGAGAATAAGAGTCAGAAAGTCAGAGTCATTAAGTCAGAGTTTGAGAGTCAGAGTCAGTGAGTCAGAGTCATAAAGTCAGAGTTTGAGAGTCAGAGTCAGATAATCAGAGCTAGAGTAAGTCAGAGTCAGTGAGTCAGAGTCAGAGAGTGTCAGAGTCAGAAAGTCAGAGTCAGACAGTAAGAGCTAGAAATTCAGAGTAAGACAGTCTGAACCAAAGATTCAGAGTCAGAATCAAGGAGTGTCAGTTTGAAATTCTCGTAGTTCCTCGACGACCCCCCTCTCTTAACCATGGTCAGCGGCGTGATCTCTTTTGGACCAGCCCAGGCGGTGTGTGATGCCGAAAAGGGATCTGCTGGTCGTGCAGATCGTCATCTCCGGTCACGACTTTTCTCCCTAATTAGCACAAGCACCGGGAGATGGCGGGTGTCCGAGAAGAAATTGATCCTTATC
Source organism: Culex pipiens pallens (assembly GCF_016801865.2). Taxonomy (NCBI): domain Eukaryota; kingdom Metazoa; phylum Arthropoda; class Insecta; order Diptera; family Culicidae; genus Culex; species Culex pipiens. Next base: position 20,594,951 of record NC_068938.1, read on the forward strand.
AAACTGGCGCGCAGCATACTTCAGCAGGCAGGTCACAGGAGATGCCGCCCTTTGGAGATAAGGACGCGTTTTGCGTAAAATTTAGCTACATTTCGACACGTTGATCACGAGGTGGGAGAGAGAGAGGGGGTTGGAATTTAAGTTAATGGTGTCTGATCATAAGGCAGTCGTCGGTTTGTGGGAAAACATTATTGACACGAAAAGTCAATAATACTTAATTGAGATCGCAATCTGGGACACACAAAATAAGCTTTTGATGAAATGAGAAATCTGTCGTCTTTTAAAAGTGGGGGTTTTCTTTTTTTGAATAACAGGAAAAACAAGAATGAATTGGCTGTTTTATTTATTATAATTATATAAAAAAAATAACTCAGATGATGATAAATTAATCAAATGTTCAATTTATTCAAATCAATTATCTTCGAAGCATTTCAATGTATGCCCGGTAAATTCTGAGCAATATAATTTTGATTTTTTATCTTTGGTATTGAGTTTCCTCTAGCTTTTTTTTTTTTTTGAAAATCACTGCAATTATATAACCTAGTAATGGTTTCCAATAAATCGAACTTTTCAAATAAGTTTACGCAAAAATATATAAATTTCGAAATAAAAAAATATATATCGAAAAACAAACAAAATCAGTACACGATATCGAAATTTATGACAATGACAGTTTATGACAATATACACCTGAAAATAAGTTCAAAATAATTTATCGGCCATTTTTCCAAGATTCTTTTCTAATCATTTTTTTTTAATTGGCAACACTGCCAAATGATTTAAGACCAACTTAAGAGTTGAAATTTTTTGTCAAATTAAACTAATGCAAAAATTATATTTTTGAAATTTCTTTGAGATTTCTTTAATTCGATTTTTATTTGTATTTTTTAATCCGGCTGAAACTTTTTTGGTGCCTTCGGTATGCCCAGAAAAGCAATTTTGCTTCATAAGTTTGTCCATATAATTTCCATACAAATTTGGCAGTTGTCCATACAAAAATGATATGTGAAAATTCAAAAATCTGTATCTTTTGAAGGAATTTTTTGATCGATTTGGTGTCTTCGGCAAGGTTGTAGGTATGGATATGGACTACACTGAGAAAAAATGAAACACGGTAAAAAAAATTTGGTGATTTTTAATTTAACTTTTTGTCACTAAAACTTGATTTGCAAAAAAACACTATTTTAAATTTTTTTTATTTTTGATATGTTTTAGAGGACATAAAATGCCAACTTTTCAGAAATTTCCAGACTGGGCAAAAAATCTTTGACCGAGTTATGACTTTTCGAATCAATGCCCATTTTTGCCCACTATTGAACAAAATATTCTTGAAAAGCTGAGAAAATTCTCTATATTTTGCTTTTTCGGACTTTGTTGATGCGACCCTTAGTTGCTGAGATATTGCCATGCAAAGGTTAAAAAACATGAAAATTGATGTTTTCTAAGTCTCACCTAAACAACCCACCATTTTCTAATGTCGATATCTCAGCAACTATAGGTCCGATTTACAATGTTAATATATGAAACATTTGTTAAAATTTCCGCTGATTTCGAAAAAAAATATTTTCAAAAAATCAAAATCAAGACTAACATTTCAAACGGGCCAAACATTCAATATTACGCCCATTTGAAATGTTAGTCTTGATTTAAATTTTTTGAAAATATTTCTTTCTAAAAGATCGGAAAATTTCACGAATGTTTCATGTTTTAACATTGTAAATCGGACCTATAGTTGCTGAGATATCGACATTAGAAAATGGTGGGTTGTTTGGGTGAGACTTAGAAAACTGTTTTTCTGTTTTTAACACTTGCATGGCAATATCTTAGCAACTAAGGGTCGTATCAACAAAGTCCGAAAAAGCCAAATATAGAGAATTTTATCAGCTTTCCAAAAATATTTTTTTCAACAGTAGGCAAACATGGGCACTATTTAAAAAAATGAAAAACTCCAACTATTTTCAAAAAAGTTACCTAAAAATGGTTATAACTTGAAAACGGTGCAATTTATCAAAAATTCACTAAAGTACTTTTTGATTGCAAATTCAATTTTACATCGAAAAATGAAGTTGGAAAATTTTTGCGACCGATATTTTGATTTTTTGAAAAAAATCTGTATTGATTCAAAAGATCATAACTCAGTCAAAGATTTTTTGCCCATTCTGGAAATTTCTGAAAAGTTGGCATTTTATGTCCTCTAAAACATATCAAAAAATGAAAAAAAAAATAAAAATAGTGTTTTTTTGCAAATCAAGTTTTAGTGACAAAAAGTTAAATTAAAAATCACCAAATTTTTTTACCGTGTTTCATTTTTTCTCAGTGTAGTCCATATCCATACCTACAACTTTGCCGAAGACACCAAATCGATCAAAAAATTCCTTCAAAAGATACCGATTTTTGAATTTTCACATATCATTTTTGTATGGACAGCTGCCAAATTTGTATGGAAAATTATATGAACAATCTAATGATGCAAAATGGCTTCTTTGGGCATACCGAAGGCACCAAAAAAGTTTCAGTCAGATTAAAAAATACAAAAAAATCGAATGACCGAAATCTGAGAGAACTGCTCAGCTTCTTATGTCATATTTTCTAAGTATTTTTCAAAACAATGTTGATATCATAGAAGAAAAAATAAAAGCTTCTACAAACATTAAAAATTTATTTAAAAAAAAAAACATGCTCATTCTACAAATGGTCGATGGTTCATGTTTTCTACCCTCCAAAATTCTTACGTTTCAATCAATTACTTCGTTCTTTCCCAACCGGTCAAATCTCACTTTAAATAAAGAAATTAATGTTATTTATTTTTGGCGTGCATCAGGTCCCAACTGTCGATTAAAACGAACCATAAATAACACATCTGGCTCTGCGCCGTTGCATCTCGCAAAAGAAATGACCCTCACTCCTTTAGTCATTTCAGTAATAACAATATCACTAATAAAAAAGGAGCCATCGTTTAAATCGCTAATCGTTCGTCATTTTATGATGGCGGCGGCAACCGACTGCGCTGCAGTGTGCATGTTTTCTGCTCAATTTTACGTGCATCAATCAATTAATTGCCCCAATCTGGACCGACTTGGCCCGAGCTGGCAGTTTTTTTTTATGAAAGATGGATGCCAGATTTTATGATTTGGCCCGCTGAGGGATAATTGATTTTCGTTGTTTGCGTGCTCACCGGGGCAATCAAGTTTCGTTAATTGAGGTTAGGATGATGGGGTAGTAATTAATATAAAGTGGGGCATTAATCTTTGGGTTAGGTTTTTTTGGCGAAAAGTTTTTGCAAACTTTGTGTTACAATCTGGTTTTATAACCTTGGATTTAGCTTTTTATTGCGTTTAATGAGATGTGTTACTCAAGGATTAAAAGTTGTTTAGCATTTAAGTGACTTTTTTGTCTCATCCAATCGATTAATAATGCCATATTATCTCAGAATACCCCGACAGTTCAGTAAACAACAGTCCGAATCATTGCCATTACACGGCACAAATTACCCTTCATTCCAGTTAAACTACCTGGCACCTCCACTCATTTACATGTTAATTAGCGCAAAAGGCCAACTAGCTGCTGCCTCTAGATAGCACTTAATGCCAGCTGGTTAGTGCTGCTAAGTGTACCAAGAGTGTGTGTGTGTGTGTTTTGTTTAGTCAATTTTCCACGCACGATTAGCAGTGCAAACAGCAGCAGCAGCCAGGAGTGTCCTCCGTTTTTCCTCTGGCACTGTAGAAAATGTTGAAATTTTGTGAGGTTCTATATTTTAATTAATTTTGTGGAAAAAGTGGAACTTCAACTTAAATCTGTGAAAATTTACATTCCAAATCTGGTAATTTTACTGTGCGCCCGGCCTGGCCAAAGGCAGCTCACTTACCAATTTGAGCGCCACAAGTACTTATTAGCTCTTGGGTTCAGAGGCGCGACAAAACTTCGAGGCGCGACCGGAGACAAATAACGCGCCTGAGAAGAGGAGCCAGCTGGGACAATGAAAACAGATTAAACTTTTTTGAAAAACTTTCCTACAACAATCATTAGTTCCCGACGTGAAATAATTTGATCTAAGATTTGATCAACAATAGTGAATTTAAGAATTTATTTAAATTTTTAACAATTAAAAGCATGTCAAACTTTAAAAACCCTATCTATTCTCAGATTGACTAACGAAAAAACAACAGACAAACATGGCTTAGCATATAATAGGTGGCACCTTACCCGGCTTCGATTTTTTTTTCTTATATGCTCATCTTACCTTTTTTCAATTTGCCCCTAATTGGTTTGCGTAAGGTGTGTAAGGGCTTAGCAGCAGCAACCGACTAGCTAGCAAGCACGGTTAGAGCAAACATTTGCCTTTTGTCGCCTTGGATTGTGTCGTCCTAACTTGAAGGTTGAGCGTTTAGGGTATATATTTCCAAATAAAATTAAATGTTGTCGAATATTTCTATTTTTTGAAGCGCTGAAAATCAAAGATTTATTTAAAATACCTATTTAATTTATTTGCATTAAAAATTGTTCAGATTTTTAAACCTTTTTAAATGTTTCAAATTCACATTAACGGAGCACATCAACCAAATCTGCTGCACAAAGATTTTTTCTAGAATTAAAAAATAGTCCACGTGGTTTCTCACAGCAAAATTGATCAAAACTGCTTAAGCGTGCATTTCTCTGATTAGTTAAACAGTCAAAGGGACCTCCGATTTATATTTGATTTTTTTTCTCTGAAACAAATCAAATTTTCTTGGTAACACAAATATTTAAATTTGTTTCATCGGTTTTATACGATTTTACAACTAATATAAAATTGCAATTGAAAAGCAAATTACAGACATTTTTGCCTTCCTCACCTTACTGAGGAAAGGCTATAAAATCACTCGAAAACTGAACTTCTCAATTAGACCTCCTAGACCCACCTTCATGTATACCTATCGACTCAGAATCGAATTCTGAGCAAATGTCTGTGTGTGTGTGTGTAGGGATGTGGGTCTGTGCACCAAAAAATATGCACTCGATTATCTCAGCACTGGCTTAACCGATTTGGACCGTTTTGGTCTCATTCGATTTGTCTTGGGGTCCCATAAGTGCCTATTGAAAATTATGAAGTTTAGTGAAGTACTTCAAAAGTTATGATAAAAAAACGATTTTGACTAAAGTCCGGAAGATTGTTAAAAGGGTGGTTTTTGTAAGAAACCTCAGCATGTTATACATTTTTAGAAAGGTATTTAAAAGACCTTTCCAACGCGACCAATACATTGAAGATCTGACAACCCTATCAAAAGTTATTAGCAATTAAGTGTTATTTATGCCCTTTTTGGAAGCCGGATCTCAGATATCACGATGAAAACGTTGTCCGGATCTATCATGCAACCCGTCGTTGAACAGGTAATCAAAAGACCTTTCCAACGCATCCAAAACATTGAAGATCTGACAACCCTATCAAAAGTTATAAGCACTTAAGAGTTATTTATACACTTTTTGGAGGCTAGTTCTCAGATATTTAGATGAAAACGTATTCCAAATATATCATGCGACCTATCTTTGGATAGGTAAATTAAAGACCTTCCCACGAGCGTGTCTATTATGGATAGCATTACCCTTTGAATGAGAGAAAGGCACCAACCACCTAAGGGTGGATTAAGTAACGTTTTTATGAATTGATACGATACTATTACATACGGAAATGGTGACTGATTTTGTGTCAAAAATGTGTAATTTTACAACAGGAACTTGCAAAATTTTAATCAGTGTCTGTTGAATTTCACATTTTTCCATATTATTTTAGGTAAATTACTCAAAAAAATGAGGTTGTATTCAATTTGTATTAGAGGGCCTCGTGACGCGGTGGTTAACGACTTCAGCTGCCGATTCCTAAGTTTCTATGAGGCGCGGAATGGGGAAGTAAAACGTCGGTCCTTTTGCGTAAAAGAAGTTCTGGGTGACTCCACACACATAACCTTCGAACGCCTAGAAATGAGCAGAAATTTGCAACAGAGACCACAAAAGACCCGCGGGTCGTTAAAGGGGATTACTTTGCTTTTTTATTTTTCAATTTGTATTCATTTGTATTGAAAAACAACAATTTTCGTCATTCAAAAACTTTTTTTCGGTGCACGTAAAGTTTGATTTTTTAAAATTATTTATTTTATTTAAAAATAAAATTTACATTTTTGATTGATTTATTTATAGTATTAATAATAATCCCATCACCTAGAGATTTTAAAGTCGTAAGCTCAGTCCAGAACGTCTCCCTGGGTCCTGTCTCGGTAGAGTCGCTGTTAGGCAGTTGGACTCACAATCCAAAGGTGGATGGAAGCTTAGGTGTAAAAAGTGGTTTGGATTGTCTAACCGTTTCAAGCCACACCTAGTTTCGAATAGAAATCTCGCATTTGAGAACGGCAAGTCAATGCTGTAGAACAAACAAGTTGATTTTTTTTAATAATCCCATAACTAACCATTTCCGACAAAAAATCAAAGAATTCAGAAAATTTCCTAAATTTCATTTCAGCAATGTTCAAGATTAGACCTCTGGTTGGAGATACTGTGAAAAAGATATGAATGAATGAAAAAAAATGCAGGAAAATCGAGGTTCCTTATTTCAATATCTCAGCACCTAGTGGTCCAATTTTCGATGTTAAAATATAAAACATTTGTGAAATTTGTTACTCTCTTCGGAAAAAGGTAAAATATTTTGATTTTTGACACATTCGAAAGTTTTACAAATATTTCATTATTGAAAATAAAGAAATGACCTTTAGTTGTTGAGATATTAAAGCTAGAAAAGGGACTGGGGCCGTTTGACTTCATACCTACATAGAAAAAAAGGCTGGTTCAATTTCCCCCATTTTTATAATTTTACCTAAATAATGTGAAAAAAAAATTCTTCAGAAACAAAAATTTCCCAAGTGTACACTTAAACATATCAAATTTTTCATCTTAAAGCATCTGTAACTTACTTTAATCATAAATATCTTCATGAAACTTTGAGGAGTGATTGAAAATCATCTTTTAAGTTGATTTAACAAATTTTCTGTAATAGAACAGTTCTCTAGGATTTCAGTCATTCGATTTTTTTTTTGTATTTTTTAATCCGACTGAAACTGTTTAGGTGCCTTCGGTATGTCCAAAGAAGCCATTTTACATCATTAGTTTGTCCATATAATTTTCCATACAAATTTGGCAGCTGTCCATACAAAAATGATGTGTGAAAATTCAAAAATCTGTTTCTTTTGAAGGAATTTTTTGATCGATTTGGTGTCTTCGGCAAAGTTGTAAGTATGGATACGGACTACACTGGAAAAAAATGACGCACAGTAAAAACAAATTTGGTGATTTTTTATTTAACTTTTTATCACTAAAACTTGATTTGCAAAAAAACACTATTTTTAATTTTTTTAATTTTTTGATATGTTTTAGAGGACATAAAATGCCAACTTTTCACAAATTTCCAGGTTGTTCAAAAAATCATTGAGCGAGTTATGAATTTTTGAATCAATACTGATTTTTTCAAAAAATCGAAACATTGGTCGCAAAAATTTTTCAACTTAATTTTTCTATGTAAAATCAAATTTGCAATCAAAAAGTACTTTAGTGAAATTTTGATAAAGTGCACCGTTTTCAAGTTAACTCCATTTTTAGGTGACTTTTTTGAAAATAGTACCAGTTTTTCATTTTTTTAAATTAGTGCACATGTTTGCACACTTTCGAAAAAATATTTTTGAAAAGCTGAGAAAATTCTCTATATTTTGCTTCTTGGGACTTTTTTGATACGACCTTTAGTTGCTGAGATATTGCAATGCAAAGGTTTAAAAACAGGAAAATTGATGTTTTCTAAGTCTCACCCAAACAACCCACCATTTTTCAATTTTGATATCTCAGCAACTAATGGTCCGATTTTCAATGTTTAAACATAAAACATTTGTGAAATTTTCCGATCTTTTCGAAAACAACATTTTTAAAATTTTCAAATCAAGAGTAACATTTAAAATGAGCGTAATATTGAATGTTTGGCTCTTTTGAAATGTTAGTCTTGATTTTAAAATTTTGAAAATATTGTTTTCGAAAAGATCGGAAAATTTCACAAATGTTTCATACTTTAACATTAAAAATCGGACCATTAGTTGCTGAGATATCGAATTTGAAAAATGGTGGGTTGTTTGGGTGAGATTGAGAAAACTTCAATTTTCCTGTTTTTAAACCTTTGCATTGCAAAATTTCACTGAAGTACTTTTTGATTGCAAATTTGATTTTACATCGAAAAATGAAGTTAAAAAATTTTTGCGACCAATATTTCGATTTGTTTAAAAAATCAGTATTGATTTAAAAATTCATAACTCGCTCAATGATTTTTTGCGCAACCTGGAAATTTCTGAAAAGTTGGCATTTTATGTCCTCTAAAACAAATCAAAAAAATAAAAAAAATAAAAATAGTGTTTTTTTGCAAATCAAGTTTTAGTGATAAAAAGTTAAATAAAAAATCACCAAATTTGTTTTTACTGTGTATCATTTTTTTCCACAGTAGTCCGTATTCATACCTTTGCCGAAGACATCAAATCGATCAAAAAATTCCTTCAAAAGATACAGATTTTTGAATTTTCATACATCATTTTTGTATGGACAGCTGCCAAATTTGTATGGAAAATTATGTGGACAAACTAATGATGCAAAATGGCTTCTTTGGGCATACCGAAGGCACCAAAAAAGTTTCAGTCGGATTAAAAAATAAAAAAATTAAAATTGAAGAAAAAATACCGATTTCGTAGAGAATTACTCAATATAAAAATTTTGTGATTTTCTACATGTATGGGGTAAAATGTAAAAAAAAATTGTAAAAACATAGTGATTTTTGGGAAAATTTGTTTTTGCAAGGAAAAAAACTATTTAAAATTCGAAAAAATGGTAAGGGACCATTCATAAACCACGTGGACACTTTTTTGGTAATCTCGAACCCCCTCCCCCCCCCCTCGTGGACAATTGTCCATACAAAAAAAATCTTTTTTGTATGGAGCATGGACAATCGCCATACCCCCCCCCCCCCCCTAAAGTGTCCACGTGGTTTATGGATGGTCCCTTAACATCCTTTTTCCATACACTCAACCCCCGGTGGTTGGTCACTTTTTCGTTTGACACTTTTTTAGTTTGTACCCCGTTGGTTGGTCAAAGTCAAACTAAAAAGTGACGAAGTGTCACTTTTTACACAGCGCTCACGCACACTATCACAACAATCGTTTGGTAGTGTGTGTGAACTCCGTGTAAAAGGGGTGTCAAACAAAAAAGTGACCCCGTTCGTTTGACAACAGTTGGTGTCAAACCATCGAGGTTTGAGTGTAGTTCTCAACCATTCCTTAAATGTTGACGAAGAAACCTAATCGATCAGAAAATTCCTTGAAGAGTTACCGATTTTCGAATTTTTAGGTATCATTTTTGCATAGACAGCAGCCATATTGAGCCGTAGGGTATAGAACCAATGACACAAAAAGGCTTGTATGGTCATAAGGAAGGATCCAAAAAGTTTTAGCCAAATAACAAGAATACAAATTAATTCTAATACCGGGAGAATTGCTTACATACAAATTATTCAACTGATTTGATTTCTCAATCCCCTTGAAGCTTCTTCCGCAACCAAATTAAATTGTACCAAAACACGTCACTTGCTCACAAATCACCTGTAACGAAAAAACTTCTCCAAAAAACTCATGTTAGCAAACAATTGGAAACAAAACTTCTACCTCATTAACATACCGAAAATGGCTCTATTCACCACCATTTCTAATAGAATCGTCAACCAGCGCACACACCAAAAGTATGACAACTCTTACCAAACTTTTCATATTATTTTCTGATAATAGAAAACTCGCACGAAACAAAACTTATGTAGGCGGCAGCTACTAGAAATAGCTTTATGAGCGCAAGCAAAAGCGACAATTATCATACCATTATTTTTCGGAAACTCACATTTTTTCTTCATTTTTTGTTTTTTTTCCCTTTTTCTCCTCAAATAATCGTAATCCAAGGCAAAGTTGAACAACTTTTGGTGCTCCCCTCGCAATCTAGGTTCATTTGCATATAAAGGAAATTTTCACCTGATTCTAGTCGGGGGGGGGAGAACCTGAACTACTCCCTAGAGTGATGGGGATCCAAGAAGTTGTTGGCTTGTCGACCACCAAACCCAGGAAGGCACCGACACAGGACTCAATAAATTCATAACTTAATTCCTTTGCCGTAATGAGCCCCAAACACGACAGTTATTATCGAGCAAGTTGGGTACATTTTTAGTGATTTGGAAAAGTTTTGGATTTTGATTTGAGTTACGTTGAGCAACATAGTGTGGATATCAATGAAACTTTGATGTAGTATAACTTTGCAATTTTATGAAAATCTGCTGCTAGTTGAATTACTCCTCCGTTTGAGTTACTTTGTTCAACTACCCCAATCTAGGTGTACAACACTATCAGAACACAACTTTGCAGGTGGTGGCTCGTTGCTAATCTCGGAATTCATAAGCGTCTTAATTTATTTTACTTTATTGCCAACATGGCTGCCACTTAATAGCTCCCCCCCCGGTCGTTATGTGTACCCCCACCCTTTTCTTAAGGGGGGGTGACTAATCAACACTTAACCAGTGCGACTTGAGGCAAAAACGAGATTTATTTGGTCGACACTTAAAGTTCGGGTGAAAATGTTCTGCAGTCAAATTTGGTGCAGTTCTTAAGTGTTTTATTTTTTTTATACAGTCCAAAATTGTCTCGTGTTGAAATTGGCAATTTCAAAGGGACTCCAATTAAAAAAAGTACACCTCCAAATAAATTACGCCCTATAAAACTGCTCTCTTTATGACCGGTACGTGACTTTGTGTCTGCTGTTCGACGATTGGGTAGATAAAAAGGCCAGTAAAAATACCCCTTCAGTTAAAGTTGGAAAGGGTTTTTGCGTTAATAACCTGGGGGTTGATTCTATAGCGTCATTTAGTTTAAAAAGTTTTGTTGGTAGCATTCTTTAAAAATAAAAATGCAAACTTCCTTTTTTGATTAAAAATAATTAAAACAAGAATCATTTGAAAGTTATTGTTAATTTTATTCATTTTTATTTTTAAATTATGGTTCAACTGCACAATTAGAGCATGTTTTCTTGAATTGTTTAAATTGCTTTTTTTTTGAGCAAATAAAATAACTTCAGGAAGTTGATTTATTGATCTCTAAACAGAAGTCACTTCCAGTAGACACCTTTGCACACAGAATTCAATTAAATAAAAAGCTGTCACTTCGATTAAGAGAAGCGTTAAATTCGAGCAATTTTCACCCTTCAACCCTTGCTCAATACAACTCAACCCACGACCCGACAGTGTGTAGGCCGGAAATTCAATCCCACAGCGATAAAGGTGTCGATTTGTGTTAATTGAAAAATCTAGATCGCTTTCGGAATCGAAACTGGAAATAAAACCAATCTCTCCCCCTCGAAATAAAATAAAGCCAAACTGAAAGCAAAAGTAAGGGCAATTATTTCACACCCATGCAGTACAAACCCTCTACAAAAGCCCTATCGCACTGTTTGACTTAACACTTTACTGTATAAAAGGGAAAACCTTTCAGCAGGGTGTGGCTGTTAAAAGTAAAAATAAAAAGGATTACGAGCTAATCTTGAGCGGAATCTTACACCCGTTTGCTGTGGCGAGGTCTAATCGATCCGTTATACATCCCACTTTCCGGTGGGTTTTTTTTCTAATGGATGCGATGGAATAGTTTTTTTCAAAAGAAAAAAAACAAAATTTCACACGTAGTAAAATTTTCACTGTTCTCTCATGCGGAAAAATCGCAAAAAAGCAACAACAACATGACCCAAGAAGAACTCACCAATAACCAAAATGAACACAACATTTGAGCCAAAACTGTTCCAATCCCATGTTGTCCCATAAGTAGCCAAGTAGGGGGAGAGGGGGTAATATGCACCCCCTAAGGGAAAACTTTGATTTCTCAACCATTACAGCATTACTGTGGAAGAATTTTGTTCGATGTTCTAAAACAACTATTATTCTTCGTCATCCATGTGAAGAAAGTCTTAAAAAACCTCAAAATTGTTCGAAAATAACAAATTTCTAAAAACATTTTTGATCCATTTCAAACAACCATGCGGGGCAATATGCACCACAACAATGGGGCAAAATGCACCACAACATGGGGCAAAATGCACCGGGTAAAAGCAGTTTTCACTAGTCACCACTAGATGACACCGCTGTTTTTACAAAGGAGCTTCACAGCGGTGCATTTTGCCCCGATCACGCTTTTTGCAGAAAATTTAATTAAAAATGCATTTTTTGATGTTTTTGGACTCATCTATCTACAGGATAGTGAAGATTATGACAAAAACTATATACCGCAATACTTACAATAACAATAAATGCTTTTTATATTGTCCAAAAATCATGATGAAAGTTCAATGAAAATTAGATGCAAACACAACATCTTAAAGTTTTGCAAATAACTTAAGCTGTTTTTAAACTACGATGCTCAAATTTTTCCAGCATGGTTTAGCAATGTTAAGCTTCCAATTTCTATGAGTTTTTCCCCGGAAAATTCTTTCAAATACCGTGAAAAGCAGGGGGTGCATTTTGCCCCGGGGGTGCATATTACCCCCTCTCCCCCTAATCTTAGTGATAGTATGAGATGCGTTCAATTCTGCACCAAAAGCACCACCAACAACACCATCCACCTATAGACTCGCCCACCATTTGAATCAAACGTCGTTTTTTTAACGATAACGATTAGACAATTAGTATGTTAATTTCTTTGTTACTTTTTGACTTGTTTCAACCAATTAAAATTATAACTTCCCTTGAAAAAGGCTCAAACCCGAGCCGAAACGTCGGACAATTTCAAACATCAAATGTATTGATTCTGAAGGAAGGAAATAAATATACGATGTCTCACTTTCGTTGAAAAGAAAGTATTGAAACGAATTAAATTTTATAACTTTTTTCTAGAACAGTTTGCAAAAAAGCATAAACCATGTTACATTCAATATTAGGCCCTTTTAAAATGTTAGTCTTGGTTTAAAAAATTTGAAAATATTTTTTTCGGAAAGATTGTAAAATTTTACGAATGTTTCATATTTTAGCATTGCAAATCGGACCAATGGTTGCTAAGATATCGACATTAGAAAACGGTGGGTTGTTTGGGTGAGACTTAGAAAACATCAATTTTCCTGTTTTTAAACCTTTGCATGGCAATATCGCAGCAACTAAGGGTCGTATCAACAAAGTTCAAAATCGCAAAATATAGAACATTTTCTCAGCTTTTCAAAAATATATTGTTTTTAAAGTGGGCACTAATTTAAAAAATGAAAAACTGCGACTATTTTCAAAAAAGTCACCCAAAAATGGATTTAACTTGAAAACGATGCACTTTTTCAAAATTTCCCTACAGTACTTTTTGATGGCAAATTAGATTTTACATCAAAAAATGAAGTTGAAAAAAAAAATTGCGACTAATATTGATTCCAAAATTCATAACTCGGTCAAAGATTTTTTGCACAACCTGGAAATTTCTGAAAACTTGGCATTTGACGTCCTCTAAAACATATCAAAAAATAAATAAATAAAAATAGTGTTTTTTTGCAAATCAAGTAAATTAAAAAATCACTAATTTTTTTTTACCGTGTATTATTTTTTACAGTGCAGTCCGTATCCATACCTACAACTTTGCCGAAGACACCAAAACAATCTAAAATTAAAATAAAAACAGATTTTTGAATTTTCATACATCATTTTTGTATGGACAGCTGCCAAATTTGTATGGGAAATTATATGGACAAACTAATGATGCAAAATGGCTTCATTGGACATACCGATGGCACCAAAAAAGTTTCAGCCGGATTGAAAAATACAAAAATTAATATTGAAGAAAAAAGACCCATTTCGCAAAGAATTGCTCATTGACAAAAAACTAAAAATATTCTTGAAAAGTAAGATTTTCAAAATCACCCACCGATTGCCCTTTTTTACACCCCTCCTGAAAACACTTTCCACTTAATTTTGCGATCTGGAACAATGTGCACAATGTGCAGTATTACCTGACATGTTTACTGCATCCAGCGATGGAACAGTCATCATCAAAAGAAAATCATTGGATGTTCATCAAGAGTAAAAATCCGAAGGGAGCATGCTCTCCTCTCTCGTGCACGAAAGATCGGTAAAAAGAATCTAAAAAAAATTATCATCTTAATTATTCAGCGGAACATCTTTTTCACTACTCAGAAAAAAAGCTGAATTTTGGAATGTTGAAAATTTGGCAGGTTGAATATTACCTCTCTTTTGAGTAATATTACATAAAAAATGTGAAAAATTGAACGATAAAATCCATCATTTTCTGGGGTAAAATTCATCATTTTTTTAAGCCACAAAATTTGTCACCATTTCCTAATGAATATTACCATAATTTTTTTCTGTGTACTACACTTGCAAGTGTAACGTTACACGTCGGAAATTGACCTGTCACATTTTGTAGATGGGCAATGTGTGTGAACAAAGTGAAAAAAAAAATTATTTTAAGTGGTGCTGACAAGGAAACTCATAAAAAATCATCAGCAGATTGATTTGCTGGGGGAATTTCGGGAGCGATTTTCTTTTGCTTGATTTGCCTCCTCGCGGGTGAAAAAAGTTCACAAGCGAAATTGATTGTTTTGCAATTATTCCATCCCTGACTGCATCCAAATCAAATTTCATTCAATTTGGTCAAGGCAATGGCAAAGAAACCCGTAAAAATCTCGGTATTGCTCTGGGTGGGAAGACCGTTTTCGATTTGCAGCGACATTTCAATGTCAAAATAATGTCCCTTGTCAAATCTGGTAGATTTTTTTATTTTTTTAAACATTTGGCAAACTGTGTTGAAACATTTGCTTTTTTTTAGCATTTCGAATCCAAAAAGGCTATAATCCTGCTCTAAAAATGAACTTTGTATAAAAACGTCGTAGACCCACCTTTATGTATACATATCGACTCAGAATCGAAAACTGAACAAATGTCTGTGTGTATGTGTGTGTGTATGTGTGTGTGTATGTGTGTGTGTATGTATGTATGTGACCAACAAACTAGCTCATGATTCTCGGCACTGGCTGAACAGATTTGACCCGAACCTGTTGCATTCGACTTGGTTTAGGGTCCCATAGATCGAGTTTTATACAAATTGAAGTTTCGATAAGTAGTTCAAAAGTTATACATAAAAATGTGTTTTCACATATATCCGGATTTCACTTAAATGTATGTAAACTATGTCCGGGCCCATCATCCGACCCATCGTTGGTTAGGTTATCAAAAGACCTTTCCAACGAGCCTAGAACATTGAAGATCTGGCAACCCTGTCTCGAGATATGACCACTTAAGTGATATTGATGTACTTTTTGGAAGCCGGATCTCACTTAAATGTATGTAAACTATGTCCGGGTCCATCATCCGATCCATCGTTGGTTAGGTTATTAAAAGACCTTTCCAACGAGTCCAACACATTGACGATCTGGCAACCCTGTCTCGAGATATGGCCCCTTAAGTAATATTGATGTGCTTTTAGGAAGCCGGATCTCACTTAAATGTTTGTAAACTATGTCCGGATCCACCATCCGACACATCGTTGGTTAGGTTATCAAAAGACCTTGCCAACGAGTCCAAAACATTGACGATCTGGCAACCCTGCCTTGAGATATGGCCACTTAAGTAATATTGATGTACTTTTTGGAAGCCGGATCTCACTTAAATGTTTGTAAACTATGTCCGGATCCACCATCCGACACATCGTTGGTTAGGTTATCAAAATACCTTTCCAACGAGTCCAACACATTGACGATCTGGCAACCCTGCCTCGAGATATGGCCTCTTAAGTGATATTGATGTACTTTTTTGAAGCCGGATCTCACTTAAATGTATGTAAACTATGTCCGGATCCACCATCCGACCGATTTTTGGTTAGGTTATCAAAAGACCTTTCTAACGAGTGCAAAACATCGAAGATCGGGCAACCCTGTCTCGAGATATGGCCACTTAAGTGATATTGATGTACTTTTTTGAAGCCGGATCTCACTTAAATGTATGTAAACTATGTCCGGGTCCATCATCCGACCCAACGTTGGTTAGGTTATCAAAAGACCTTTCCAACGAGTCCAAAACATTGAAGATCAGGCAACCATGTATCGAGATATGGCCACTTAAGTGACAATTATGTACTTTTTGGATGCCGGATCTCACTTAAATGTATGTAAACTTTGTCCGGATCCATCATCCGACCCATCGTTGGTTAGGTTATCAAAAAACCTTTCCAACGAGCCCAAAACATTGACATTGACACATTGACGATCTGACAACCCTGTCTCGAGATATGGCCACTTAAGTGATATCGATGTACTTTTTGGAAGCCGGATCTAAAAAATAGATGAAACTTGTGTACAGTTGTGAGGAAGGCTCCAACCACATAGGTGGATTTAGTTAGTTTTTTTAATTGTGCTGTTTTCGTGGGGAGTTGCTGAATAAACGTAAAATAATTAAAACAACGTTTAGTGCAACATTTATGAACACATTTGCATGGTTATACCATTTTGAGCATGTTTGTATAAATTTGTAGGGATATGTGAGAATAGCATAGCATAGCATTGGTGTCTACCCGTAGCTGCTACTTCGTTATTGACCGGGACCCCCAGAAATTGCTCCGTGGACCACAGATGAAAAGTAGGAACCAATCATCACCCCTTCGCAATTTTCAAAGGTCCCTATCATGCTGATCAATACCGACGCCGGCCACGACCAGAGGTAAGACACGGGGAAGTGGATGGGAATGTTAGCCGATACTTGAGTGATGGGACCGCTAAATCAGCTGCGTCTCCGACAAAGTATCACATGAGTTTTGAGGGGTTAGTAAGATGGGTATGAGGTCAGGATTCACTGTGGTAGGTGATGCGACCATAAGCAATTTGTTTATCGGTTGAAATTTTAAAAATCTTAGGCAGCCGGCTGCGGAAAGATACCTATCTAGGGATTTAAATATAGTATTAATTCGACCGCGATTCTCCAGAAATTCTCCGTCAGCGTGACTTCCGATCAACAGTGATGTAGTAAGGGCTTCATTTATTAAAATTATTTTATATCATAAGCCTTGAAACATATTCGTCGATCTGCCTTCCGATCCTCGATGATATGGAAAGGACTTAATCCAGCAATACGACTTGCTTGTCTCAAAAAAACAAAAAATCGGATCGTTTCTATCGAAAACTATATAAAGAGAACAAAAATAAAATTCATCGGCCAACGAACGCGCGAACTAAAAATAAATTAAAAAAGCAGAAGAAGAAATCCAATCACCCCATGTACACAAATAGCGACACAAAAGAGACGTAAAATAACACGAAAAAACAGGACTGCGCGTCCTCACAAGCACCGCACTACTAATGCCATTGTTTAATTATAATGACCAATCACCCCATGCACTCGAACAGCGACACAAAAGAGACGGAAAATAACACGAAGAAGCAGGACTGCGAGTCCCTACAGGCACCACACTACTCTATTTTTAAAATTCTTAAAATTCTCGAAATTTTTAAAATTTTTAAAATTCTTAAAATTCTTAAAATTTTTAAAAAAATTTAAGAAATCTTAAATTTCTTAAAATTTTTAAAATTCTTAAAATTCTTAAAATTCTTAAAATTCTTAAAATTCTTATTATTCTTAAAATTTAAAAAAAATAAAAGTTTACGTCGTTTTTCTTGATCCTTCAGGATAAAAAAAATTCTCAACCTCAAAACGCATCACAGCATCTTTATGACAAATTTCCCTCAACCCTTCACATTGCCCCTAAAATTTGTAGGGATATGTGAGAATTAAGCGAAACTCTAACTCTAACTAAAATAAAAGCTAGTGACTTAGCCTGAAAGGATATTAATATAATTTAATTATTGGTCTGAATAATACTGATTATGAAAAAGTAAATCTAAAAAACATTACTGTCAGTTTGAAACATAATTAGTAAGCAGTATTTTTCTATCAATAGCATGTGACCAAAATATCTAAAATCTTTGGCAGTTTCGAAAAATGCGATATGATCAACCGATACCCAACACGCGATTCACGCTTAGCAAGGAACTAGTTCGGATATTAGCAATAAAAAAGACAGTGTGTAATTGATGTCGATATTGCTAGAGTGTACTTTATTTTCGCATTCATTCCATTTTCAAAACACCATTTCAAGATTTATTATCTGTTGATTTTTTTTTTGCGTGTAATTTTGCATCTGGTTTCAGTTTTCTTCACCTGCTGCTGCTGCTGCACCACAAACAGAATAAATAAATTTGAATATTTACACTTGATCTACCTTCAACATAGGTTTCATTAAAAATGTTTTTTTTTATTGTTGTTTTAATATATTACTAGTTAATCGATAGCATGTTCGCAATTTAAAAGTAATTCGTATTTACACTAGTTAATGTACAGATTGATTTATCTATGAACGGATATTGTTCTATTTGCAGTTTTCTGATTGGTTAACCGAATTCGGCTCAAATACAAGGTAAAAGCTCATAAATTAGAAACAGTTAGGGGGAGGGTGAAAAAGTCTACAACATTCAAATCTACCTGCCACTGAACAAACACAAAAAATTGCATTTACACCATTCGTAACTGTTGAACTGAACTAACTTTACGATATCACAGATATTTCATTCGATTTTTTCTCATTTCGTTTTCAAGAGTCACACATTGTAGTAGAACGCCAACGCAACTTCCTAGGTAACCGTCTTCGCGGCCACCCTCAAAGATCAATCGGAAGACCCCATCCGGGACTCGGCAGCCGCTGCCGCCGCGGCCTGCATCTCCTGCAGCTCCTCTTCCTCGCGGGTCAGCGGCACCGTCGAGTGGTTGTACAGACCCTGGGCCATCAGCTGCAGCGCGAGAGGGTTCTTGTGGCCGGAGGACTTTTTGATTTTTGCCCGTTTGTTTTGGAACCAAATTTTTATCTGCGCCTCGTTCAGACCCAGCTCGGCGCTGAGCTGCTGGCGGCGACGCTCGGTCAGGTAGCGATTTTCGGCGAACTCGTGCTGGAAAGGGGAGAGAAAAATTGAAATTTCGGTTAGAAAATTATGATTTTGCCATTTTGGTAATTTTGGTAATTTTGGTAATTTTGGTAATTTTGGTAATTTTGGTCATTTTGGTCATTTTGGTCATTTTGGTCATTTTGGTCATTTTGGTCATTTTGGTCATTTTGGTCATTTTGGTCATTTTGGTCATTTTGGTAATTTTGGTCATTTTGGTAATTTTGGTCATTTTGGTCATTTTGGTCATTTTGGTCATTTTGGTCATTTTGGTCATTTTGGTCATTTTGGTCATTTTGGTCATTTTGGTCATTTTGGTCATTTTGGTCATTTTGGTCATTTTGGTCATTTTGGTCATTTTGGTCATTTTGGTCATTTTGGTCATTTTGGTCATTTTGGTCATTTTGGTCATTTTGGTCATTTTGGTCATTTTGGTCATTTTGGTCATTTTGGTCATTTTGGTCATTTTGGTCATTTTGGTCATTTTGGTCATTTTGGTCATTTTGGTCTTTTTGGTCATTTTGGTCATTTTGGTCATTTTGGTCATTTTGGTCATTTTTAGTTTTTAGTAAAAGTGAAAGTTATAAAGAAAAAGTTTGGGAGATTCAATAAATAAAAAACCTCCTCCAACTACATTAATTGTTCAACACCCATCAAAAGGTGTCTTCTCTGCACCCATTTAACACACGACCCAATTTTCTCACCTTCAACCTGGCCAGCTGCGGTCCGCTGAACGCCGTCCGGGGTCGCTTATCGTCGGCGATGGCCGCAGCACTGGCACTGGCTGCCCCCGCAGCTGCCGTGGCCGCCGCCGCCGCACTCGCCGCAGCCTTTTCACTGGGGCTCTTCTTTGGTTTGCGCGTCCGTGGACCTAAACGTCAACAGAAGAAGAAGAAGGAGCAAACAAGACGATGGTTAAAAAGGTAAACAAAATTTAGTCATTAAATGCACCACGCTTCCGTAACACGCATCATAACGGCCCCTCTCAGACATTGAACATAACCTCAACTTTTACTCTCTTTCAACTCGCCTCCCCCCCTCTCGACTAGTCGACTGTGTAATGAGATATTCGGTAATGAGCGGTAATAATGATGATGATGATGTGGCCCCTCTCGTGGCCATGGGCCATGCTTCCAACGGAGTTGGGACCACCAACGAAGTTCGAAGATCTGGGGCCAGAAGTCGGTGGCGCCATTCAAGCGCCAACGAAATCACACTCAATTTAAATTTCTTTAAACTAGAAAAACGTCCAACAAGAAGCAGAAAGGAAGATGATGACGGAACAAATGCTAATAGGAGTGCATCCCAAGAATTGGACCCCTCGTCAAGTGGGGCCGCCGTACTCTACGTGTACCAACTGACTGAACTCTGACGGACTTTGACTGACTTGAGGTACTTTGGCGCTTGGCGCGTCGTCGTTTTTTTGTTCAATTGTTGAAGATCATGTCTTTCATCCAGTTCAAATAGAGTCCAATTTGTTTTCTCTTCCTCTCTCCGTCTGTTTAGCCTTTCTTTATGTCTTATTTGCTTTGGATCGCAATACAAAGCGCGTTAGAATAACAATAATATTAACCGAACCTTCTTAACGATTCAGCGCGGTTTGGGATCAGACTTGGAGCTGGAACTGATTGATGCCTGAGAACTATGAGCTGTATTTGTGTTTGTTTACGATTAGGTTATGGTATGCCGTATGGAACTCGGGTAGATTTTGTATCGACTCCGACTTCGACTGTGATTTCGGCTTCTGAAAACTTGGCGACTTCGACCCCACAGTCCAGCTTGTTTGTATGTTATTTTGTGATTTTAATTACAATTTAATTTTTGAGATAATCAAAAACATTTTTTTACTTAACCTAGAAAATTCCACCTAAAATTCACTGCAATCAACAATCACGTCGTGATGACTAATCGTCCAGGAATCACCCCCAGAGAAAGAGAGAACGAGAATCCCCAAAAGCACGTGGTGTTCCCCTCGTCTTTCCATCATCCCTCGTAAATATCCAAAAAAGTGAGACAAAAAAGACCAAAAAATCTCAATCCCAGAGCAAAACTTCAACCGATACACTCGAGAGGGCTGTTTCTGCGCGCACGACCTGGGTGGTCCACTTTACCCGACGACCTGTTGAGATTTATTCAAATCGAGGAGATTCCGAGGGATTCGCCGAGCGCCATCCAGGTTGGACCCACTGATTGAAATGGCCAAGTTTTGCGCGTGTTCGGACCTCTGCCTCAAGTGGCCCCTCTTGTCTCATGTGTATGAGTTCTCTCCTTCGTTTAACATCGATAATTTCATTATGTTATGGTTGGTCCGCTTTTCGAATCTGTTTGTTTTTCACTTCTTCCCTTATTGATTATTTAGTTTGATGGTCATTTCATTAGTTGGTCATGAGTTGAACCCTTTGGTTGTGGTAAAAATGTCTCAAATGCCATTTTTTAAAGCAATTCTTCGCTATCATCTGTAAAAATCTGATCACACCTCAACGCCCAAAGTATTAAATTATAACTTAGTCTACTTCTATCACAAACACAAACACAAAAACCCCATTCCCAAGATCGATGTAATCGACTTGTATGACAACTCTGTTGTACATGGCAATTTTTAGCACAGCACAATCTTACCATAGAGATCGCGCGAGCGCTGACAATCTTGATGTCTCTCGGCCTGGCAAAATGGCTCCAACAACATCAACAACTTTAGCAAAACACATCACGATCTTGCGCCAGGACGCACAACTGGATTTTCATTTCAGCAGGCCGTGCTTACTGATGCGAGAGATGCGTAGGCTTCGACGCTCTTTCAATATAATGAAACGCTTTTTTTTGTGAATGGTGTGTGCATTTTTCGTTGAGTGAATTAATGAATGAGGGGATTATAGGGGAAACTAGTTTGTAGTTTGAACAAATTTTAAATGTTTTAAAGAAGATTAAAAAAATGCGTTATATGCGTCAATTTTTTTTTATTTAAGGTATAAATTATAAAACGATAAAGCAAAAACTCATAACCCAAAGATGAGTTTCCAAATAAACTCCTTCTTTTCTCGAGCTTTTATTTAGATGTTAATAATATTATATTGCCAAAAAATCACACATTTTCAAAATGTCAAGTGCAATAAATCCACTAATTCTACTATTCTGCAAAAGTAACAGTATTGCTGTTACATTTGGATTTTGGACGCTTTTGGTTTTCATGGGTTATGGTAATAATATAATTTGATTTATCCTTGTACAGCTTATAAATGCATACTTGGCCCAAGTGCAAATTAAAACCAAGGTGCAAAAAAAAATGCGGTTGATGTTTTGTCCATTAATTGTTGCCATAAACGCAAAATTGTCCAAAGCTCAATAAAAAAAAGGATATGCATTTTTAAAATAATGAAAACTTTATGTGAATATTTTTAAAACGCTTGAACGGTTAATCCGAAGAAATTAATATTTCTAGAACAAAAAGTTTATGCTCAATTAAAATCTTTGAAAAAAAAAACTTGGGAAAATTTCAAGGTTGATAATTGATAAAATTGTAATCAAGATAAGCGTCTAACGATAACGATATTGCAATATAATAAATAATTTACAATATTGGTAAAAACGAAGCGTAATTTTGTATGAATTTTACTTTTCTAGAGTTTGTTTGGTATGCAAAAAGATTTTCACAGAATACCAACTGTATTTTTTGAAAATACAAAAAATGTATGATGCACAAAGTGAAATTTTATATATTTTTTCATTTTATTAAAGTTTTTCGAAAAATTCTAATATTGTCACAAATTACCGTATTTTTTTGAAAATACTAAAATTTTCAAAATTTGAAATATGGTTGCCAAACGAGGCGAAATCTGGTATGCTTTTTCACTTCGCTACAGTTTTTTTAAATACTAAAATTCTCACATAATACCGTATTTTGTCGAAATTAAATCAAATTTTTCGAAATATACAATAATGGTATCAAACATGCATTACATTGAAATTTGATATGCTTCATATATTTTTTTCACCGTTTGATAACCATATTACAAATTATAGAGATTTGAGTATATAAAAAAAATCGATATTTTGTGAAAATTTTATAAAAAAAAATAAAAAAGTGGAAATGCATTTCAAATTTCACTTAGTATCAAATACTGGGAATGACGCAAATTTAAGTATTTTCGAAAAACCGGTATTTTATGAAAATTTGAGTATTTTTTTAAAAGTCTTATAATGTGAGACTGCATAAAAAAGTTTGATAGTTTATAACAAAAAAATATACATTAAAAATAAAATGCATTCAAAATATCACTTCGTTTGATACCCATATTGCAAATTTTGAAAACTTTAGTATTTGAGCAATTCTCGCTGAAACCGTCCCACTAGATGCACATGTTCTCAAATCGTTACGGCAATGTTCTCATTCGATTCAGCGCACCAAAAAACCATTAAAACAACCTTCGAACTAATGAAAATGTCAGCCGTTAGCCACCTGTAAATAAAAACTTGTATTGAACTATGGATTTTTTCGAAAAAATGCCCTAATTTGGAGAAATGATATCTCCCAAAATACATTACCAAACATCAAAAAGTTATATATCGTTGGAAAGGTAATCGCGAGGGCTTTCTATCGCACTTTGAAAAACACTTCAAAAATTATTTTTTCAAGGGTAATTTTAAGGGTTTTTGAGAAACTTACTCTTAATTTTGAATTTTGACCGTGTTCGCAACCACTTATCATTACGCAGCCATTTTCATTCGAAAGATTGGACGATTTTGCATAAAATCAACTTGAGAAAAGTGGTGTAATGAAATAGTTTTCGTATAGTTATTAACGGATGAAAGAAATTGGTAAAATTTCAGTTAGAAATAACCAAAGCTCAGACTTCAGAAATTAGCCTAATTTACAGTCAAAACAAAGCAGGATTGCATTTGAGCCGAATGTACAGTCATTTGAGGCAAATCTGGACATATAGGATGAATAGGGACAGCTTTTTCAACTATACTTTCACTCATCAGATCATATTTATAAATTGTTTATGTAAAAACATACATAAACAAACAAGTTTCTAAATTTTAAGCTTTTAAGTACTCTGAAAACTATTGTCCTTGCTTAGACTGTAGTCTCGATTCGCCACATTTCACTGAAGTAATATTGTATGTACAGAATGTGTTTTGGGAAGATCTGCTTTATTTGTTTGTGCACAAAAAAGTGCAAAGTTGAAATCAATATTTTTTAATCAAGTTAAAATTGTATGGGGCTGTTAATATCATATAAACAAGCAAAAAACTCGATTTTCGTCCAAATCGGACTACGCCCTTTCATTAGACACAAGTCAATTTACGATAAATTTACCTTAATTTGAGATTAAAAACTACCCCCAATTGAAAACTGAATGAAAAATTAACTAAAATTAAAACAAAAAAAAGAGTTAAAAATCCCTTTACCCCACACACGGGGCAAAGCTACGCACTTATTTTTTAGAGTAATTGCCTGGTTCTCGACATAAAAGCAATTTGAGGTGAATTCTAGTACTACGTTTTGAAAGCAAGTGATAAGGGTACAATTTGGTATATACAACGAATCAAAAATATTTTATGGTCATCGGTGACAGAATGATTGTCACTAGGTGCGTACATTTGCCCCGCTCTTCTCTATTCTATGTAAAAAAATTGGGATTCATTTAACTTTAATTTTTAATTACTCTCAATATAAAAACCAAATTTAAAATTTTCTTTTGTACAACATAAATACATTGAAAAAAGTTTTTAATTGCAAAACTGACTACACTTATTAATTCCACGTCTAATTATCTTTCTAGTTAGTTCTGACTCGACATTGTACGGCTTGCGGTTTCAGAGATATTGCAGTTTGTCAATGAAGGTTTTTAACATTGTTTGCAGAAAAGTGAAACTTTGGGGTAGTATCAAATAAAAGGACCTAGTCCGATTTGGACGAAAATCGAGTTTTTTGCTTGTTTATATGGTATAAACAGCCCCATACAATTTTAACTTGATCAAAAAATATTGATTTCAACTTTGCACTTTTTTGTGCACAAACAAATAAAGCAGATCTTCCCAAAACCAGTGATCCCCGTGTACCGCGTTCAACCGCGTTCTCTGTTTTCTGTACTCGATCAAACACCAGCACCGCGTGTGCACGCCTACAAGCAAACCTAAACTCTGCCGTGTACAGTCTGTACGCGCACACGAACTTCGAGTTTAAAACCGAACCTTGCACCCCGGGTACAAACCCCGTGCAAGCCGACGACGCAGAAAAGAGACAAAAATAGTTCCCTCACGCTCCCTCTGCTGTAAAGCGGTGTTTCATTCTCCGCTGCAGTCACACTACAGTGTTTGCCACAGAGAGAGTGAGAAGCAGTCATTTTTTCGTCTCTTTACACGCTCTTCGCTCGCACGGCGTTGTACCCGAGGTGTGCACCCCGTGTTTACACCGCGTGTAAACTTGAGTGCGCCGTGCGGGGAGAACTCGAACATGGTAGCCTGGTGTGTTTGAGGTTCATCAGCACTGAAAACTTGTACGGCGTGTACGGCGTGCGCGCGTTTCGGGAAGACTGCCCAAAACACATTCTGTACATACAATATTACTTCAGTGAAATGTGGCGAATCGAGACTACAGTCTAAGCAAGGACATTAGTTTTCAGAGTACTTAAAAGCTTAAAATTTAGAAATTTGTTTGTTTATGTATGTTTTTACATAATCAATTTATAAATATGATCTGATGAGTGAAAGTATAGTTGAAAAAGCTTTCCCTATTCATCCTATATGTCCAGATTTGCCTCAAATGACTGTACATTCGGCTCAAATGCAATCCTGCTTTGTTTTGACTGTAAATTAGGCTAATTTCTGAAGTCTGAGCTTTGGTTATTTCTAACTGAAATTTTACCAATTTCTTTCATCCGTTAATAACTATACGAAAACTATTTCATTACACCACTTTTCTCAAGTTGATTTTATGCAAAATCGTCCAATCTTTCAAATGAAAATGGCTGCGTAATGATAAGTGGTTGCGAACACGGTCAAAATTCAAAATTAAGAGTAAGTTTCTCAAAAACCCTTAAAATTACCCTTGAAAAAATAATTTTTGAAGTGTTTTTCAAAGTGCGATAGAAAGCTCTCACGATTACCTTTCCAACGATATATAACTTTTTGATGTTTGGTAATGTATTTTGGGAGATATCATTTCTCCAAATTAGGGCATTTTTTCGAAAAAAAATCCATAGTTCAATACAAGTTTTTATTTACAGGTGGCTAACGGCTGACATTTTCATTGGTTCGAAGGTTGTTTTAATGGTTTTTTGGTGCGCTGAATCGAATGAGAACATTGCCGTAACGATTTGAGAACATGTGCATCTAGTGGGACGGTTTCAGCGAGAATTGCTCATTTTCGAAAAAAAAACCGGTATTTTGTGAAAACTTTAAAATTTTCCAAAAAAACACTATAAAAATAAAAATGCATACAAAATGTAGCTTGATATCCACATTTCAAATTATGAAAATTTGATTACTTTCGAAAAATGCGGTATTTTGTGAAAAATTTGTGTGTTTATATTTTGAAACCTACTACAAAAAGGTACAAATTAAATACGTACGTAATGGTATGGAATCATACTGAAGAAGCTGACATAAAATTTTGAAAAGTTTAAAAAGTAAGTTAACTAAAATTATGAAAATGTTGATCAACATTTTTAATATTTTCAAAGTGTCTTGATTTTCACAATAAACATGATTTCAAAACAGAAAACGTAATTAATAAATAAAAAAATCATGTGTTTTTAAAACATAATGAAACAAAATCTTCAAATTAATAGGCATTTTCAGTAGAACAAATTTCATGCTATAAGTGAAAACTTTTGATTCGTGCTTCGAATTCAGTTTGAAAAGCAATATGAATCGAGAATTTTATGAACAAAACTAGTTCTAACGATTTCAGGCAAAATTCAGACTTTTTAACAATTTTACCTAAAATTCATATGTATATTGTTAAAAAGCTTATAAATTTAGTTAACTTAATAAAAACATTGATATTTTACTTGAAAACTATACCAGCAACCAAAGAGATGGAACATTTTACGAAAAAATAAAATTTTATTGCCATTAATCTGATTTTAACAAGATTAACTATGGCTAAAATTTTCAACACAGCTATAATTTAAACACCATTAGAAAAACATGAGAAAATATTTATTTATCGTAAAATATTCCAAAAATAAATTAAAATTCTTTCAATGTCACCTCGGATTACGGTATCATGACAAATATTTGCCATGAAAAATGAGAAATTCGAGACATCGATGAAGATTCAAATTTCAAGATTCAAGATTCAAGAATGAATTATAGTTTCAAGTTCAAAAATGGACAACCTCCCCTACACTGCGAGGTGTCTTTCCTGTCTCTGTGCGATACCATCTTGTACCGGTTTCGCAGACACTAGTTCAGCCAACTAGCGCAGAACAAATCCCAAGAAAGATGAAACAACTCAAGATAAGACGCCAGCCAGTGCAGCTCGAACCCAGCTAAATGATGTAATTGAGCAGGAAGTTGGCGTCTGATTAATGGTCGCTTCATTTGCTTGCAGAATAATTAAGAAATAAATTTCTCATTTTAGTACCCCATTAAGCATTTGCGAAATTGTTCGACATTCCTTCCACCCCTAAGTCTTTCTTCTAAAAGTGTCTAAAAAGTGCCGAAAATGTTGCCTTTGCGGCTTGACTCTCAAGTCTAGAACGATCCTTTTGTGAAGAGCAATTAAGCAAAACCCCAGAATATTCTCATTTCGGGATCCTGCCACCACCACCAAGAGTCGGAAAATCTTCTCAACTTCTGTTTTCAGGGGGGTGGCTAATTTCAATTTTACAAATTGCTACCCCTTCCCGTTTTCCGAAAGAAAGTCGTCGACGAAACCCCTGAAATTAGGCAGAATGACTCTTTAATTCTGGAGCCCTTTTTTGGAGCGAGAGGAAAATTGTTTCGTCACTCCTCTAGGAATCGACTCATGGGGATCGAGAAAGGTGATCCTTTTTACCACACTCTTAAAAGGTTTTGCCCTTCTTTGTGGGACGTCAGTTATTTAGTCATTCTGTTCTCATTTTAATTTTAGCAATTTCGGACAAAAACCGTTCGCTCTTGTAACGGGAGTGGCGCTTTTTGGAAGGAGCTCCTTCACGTGAGAAGTCATTTGACTAAATGTCAATTAATTTTTGGAATGACACAGACACAGACCATCTGAACGGAATCGATAATGGAGATTGAAGTTGGTCGTTTGGCTTGGCGATTGAGACATATTGATTTGGTCCCGGAGCGGTGGTGGCCGCTTCGAAATACTAATTAATTGTTTTAAGTTTTAATTAGAAAATTCCAAATTAAAACGGTTGAGCAGACTGCGACGTGGGTTTCTTCTGAATTGGTAGGGGAATTGGTTGGTGTCAGAGTTGAAAATCGACGTGGACGTGGAATGACTCAATTGAGTTTTATGCTGAATTTAAATTTGAGTTTGAATTTGGCGCAATGTGATATTTTAATTTTCAGTGACTTAAAATTTCTCAAGCAAATTTTCATAGGAAAGCTCAAATTCGTCAAGAACTCGAAGAAGCCGTGTTTCTTCTATTCTACCCTTCTCTGAGGTGATTTATTGAATCTTCAAGTGTCTCCTCTCCATTCATGTGTGTATTCCCTCTTACTCCATTCACACCAGCCAAAAATGTTTGAACAACAACCTTTTCCTCTTTCCCTCTTTATTCTAAACCCAATTCAATGATTGTAACTCTTTTGTTACTCTTTATTATTGAACATCAATCCAAACTCCTCGGACAGAATGGTATCACACCTTCAAGTTCAGCTGATTTACATTTGTACGAAAATAAATATTCTTCAACAATAATGAAGAAAAAAAAGCAACTCTTCAATTGAGGAAAGCAACAAGCCACAACACAAGAAAGGACCCTCTCGTGGCAGTCACTTGAAGCGTTCTTGATTTGACTTGTTCAAACACAACTTTGTGTGTTATCGTTTCGCGTTCGTGTTCTTGTAGCTGAGCTGAGCTCGAACGTTGAATGCAAAGTGAAATGTTTTCTTAACCCATCATCATCAATAGCACCATGTGGGCACAAGGGATAGATTCGAGTGTTGTTCTTTGCCGGAATCAAGATATGGTGTTTTACATTATTATTGAAACATGATTTACATGTTTGCCAAGCGGGTTTCTCCATTGTAGCTGGCGTTTTGAATTAATCAGATTTTAGTGCGAGGGACGGTTGAATTTACATAAATTGGAGTACTTTTTCTAAGAAATTGCAATTGCTGGCATTTATTTAAGAGAATATGATTGTAGGTGGTCGAAGGGGTTAGTAGTGACCGATAACATTTTTCAGTACTATATAATTAATTTTGTTATTTCGTCGTTGCCAAATAAAATTTGAAAAAGGAAAAAAATAGTAAACCTTGTGAAATTTTTTTTTCGGAATTTTGAGTACGCCATCAAATCGGGCGTCTCATTTTACATAAAAGTCCTTTTGACACCAAATTTCTATCTATTCACCATTTCAGGCTGCAAATTATTGAAAAACACCTCTTTTTTCGCATGTTCAAAAATGGAAGGGGTCGTACCGCCCCTCCGTCACGAGATATCAAAAAACGGACCTCGGATTCGTGATCAGGGACAAAAGTTACCTCTTAGGACAATGTTTCACGCAAATCGAAGAGGGGTCGGGGCAACTGCTGTGTTTATTGCTTGTTTTATTCAGTATAAAAATGTTTTCTTCAAAATTGCTTCCTAGCATTTATTTACGATTGTGGGATTACTGAAGTTTTCATTTCTACTTTTTTTATTTTATGTCCCCCGCTCCGATCTAGAAAAAAATCCTCAAAAATTAGAGACAAAAAAATATTATTGCTAAAAATTTAATTTTTCGTTCTTAAAAAATGTACAATTGGTTCTAAACTATTGAAAATACATTGTATAACGTTTATTTGTGCATAACACAGTAAAAATGAATTTGGGAAGGTTAAAAATTTAATTGAATGAATATAACCTCTTTTTGAGTTTTTAGTAGTGCGTCCATCCCGGGAATTCCCGGGACAAAAATACCAGGATTTTTACAAAACCGGGAATTTCGGAATCCCGGGATTTTTTATCATTTGTCCCGGGAATTCCCGAAATTGAAAAAATCAAATTTTGGTCTAAAAATTAAGATTTGGTTGTAGAAATAGATTAACAGTTGAATACATAGTAATCGATACGAATTTCAAAGCATTAAAATTTGTATTCGGCATATATAAGCATTAATTTGGCTTATTAGAGAAAATTGTAAATTTTAACAGTTCAGTTCACAATTACACTTCGCTTAAAATATTTCTATTTTTTTTTTTGTTTTTTTTTTTAAAGACTGGATATTATATTTACGTATATGAGCAATTCTCTACGAAATCGGTCTTTTTTCTTAAACTTTAATTTTTGTATTTTTTAATCCGACTGAAACTTTTTTGGTGCCTTCGGTATGCCCAAAGAAGCCATTTTGCATCATTAGTTTGTCCATATAATTTTTCATACAAATTTGGCAACTGGCCATACAAAAATGATATATGAAAATTCAAAAATCTGTATCTTTTGAAGGATTTTTTTGATCGATTTGGTGTCTTCGGCAAAGTTGTAGGGAAAAAAAATGATACACGGTGAAAAAATTTTTGGTGATTTTTAATTTAACTTTTTGTCACTAAAACACTATTTTTTTATATGTTTTAGAGGACATCAAATGCCAACTTTTCAGAAATTTCCAGGTTGTGCAAAAAATCTTTGAGAGATTTATGAATTTTTGAATCAATACTGATTTTTTCAAAAAATCGAATAATTGGTCTCAAAAATTTTTCGACTTCATTTTTCGATGTAAAATCGAATTTGCAATCAAAAAGTACTTTAGTGAAATTTTGATAAAGTGCACCGTTTTCAAGTTAAATCCAGTTTTAGGTGACTTTTTTGAAAATAGTCGCAGTTTTTCATTTTTTAAAATTAGTGCATATGTTTGCCCACTTTTGAAAAAAAAAATTTTGAAGGGCTGAGAAAATTCTCTATTTTTGCATTTTTGAACTTTGTTGATACGACCCTTAGTTGCTGAGATATTGCCATGCAAAAGTTAAAAAAACAGGAAAATTGATGTTTTCTAAGTCTCACCCAAACAACCCACCATTTTCTAACGTCGATATCTCAGCAACTAAAGGTCCGATTTAAAATGTTGAAATATGAAATATTCGCGATCTTTTCGAAAAAAATATTTTCAAAATTTTTAAACCAAGACTAGCATTTCAAAAGGGCGAAACATTCAATATTACGCCCAATTATTATTATCAAGTATTTTTCATCAAACACCGGAATCTGGGGCAAATCACGACAAATGTAAGGAACGAAGACAGCTATTTGAGTCAATGTTTTGCATCGCGTTCAACTTCGGTTAAAACAGGAACAGAACAAAACAATTAGTACACCGATTTCTAAATTTATTGCTCTACAATCTCCTGTACCTATTCAGGCTGTAGTCCTGATTTTCCCCAGCTGGCGGTAGTAACTTAAAGATAATTAGTAAAATATATTTTATGTAAAATAAGAAATTCAAACTGATCTAAAATTTTACAATGACTGGTATCGTTTTATTTCAAGGGATTTTTTAAAGGTCCTGTAAACATATGAAAGACAATAGCTTACAGTAACTTATATAATAAAAATATATAAAAGAAAAATATTTAAAAAACACTTATTTAATTTGAATCACATTGACATTAAAATTTGTAGTTTTTTTTTTTTATCTGAAGCGCAGCGAAGATCAAAAAAGTCAATTTTTAATTTCTATTTGGTTATTAATTAACTGTCGCCCTTGTTTAGATTGAAGTGTAAATTATCACCAATTATTATTAATGAGCTAATTCTATGATTTTTAGCTTGAAAACATATCAAATGTTATGAAAACATAAATTTATTGACTGCTTAAATAATATCCCGGGATCCCGGGAAATTCAAAACTCGGGAAAATTGGACGCCCTAGTTTTCAGTAATTTTACCTAAAATAATTTGTGCAGAGAGAAATTACTTTCTGATGTAAAATTACACATTTTTGACACAAAATCCAGATGTAATATAATCAACATTTTATTAATGTAATCCATAATAATGAATAAAGAATAATAGATAGTAATTCAAAATATCGACTTGTAATGATTTTTATGGATTTTCAATTTAGTTGAAACCAAAAGTAGGTTAAAAAATATCCATTACATATTTAACACTAAACTATAACTTCATAGTTGTTCTCAACTAACAAAAAAACTATCTTTGAGTAATGTCCCTTCCCGGGGTTCATAAGTCAAGTCGACATTTGTCAGTGCTGCCGCCGTTGCGTTGTCTGCCACGCCACAAAACGGTGTCATTTGTCACAGCTGCGCTGACCACAGACTGGGAGTCTATGAGATAACCCATTTTCCCAACTAATCACTAAACTCATTTTTCCCCTGTCTGCCTCCTGTTCCAAGCGCGCGCCAGAATGACACCTTGGTGAAGTATTACCCCCAGAGACTCTCCCAAGACAGCCAGTAATCGACCGTCCGACCATATGTTCGTCCCCGAGACGTCCCAGGAACGGTTCAGCCCCGTGAGTTGAACCACATTTACCATTGCTCCACTGCAACGTGGGTGGTCCCGGTGGCCAATGTTTACTCAACAAGATATCCGTCCAATTAGCATTCCGAAACCGGCGAGCTACGAAGAGTTGAACGCCACACGGCCGCAGTCCCCCGGACCAATTAATTGTTGTTTTGATTTAATAAACGATCGTTATTATTTTGAGTTCAATTAAAAGCAATAAGCCTCCCCTCTCTCTTGAACCCCCAACTCGTCGAACGGTTCCCATCTGTTAGGAGCTGTGTTGGCCACCGGGGCCAAGTGGCGGCCGCAGCCGGCGTGTCTACCAGGAGTTGGCCCCTGGATTTTATCTAAATTTCTCGCATTTCTTCACCGCCTCGCCAGACCTCCACACTCTTTTAAGATCAGACCGCGCGTCAGATCGTCACGCGAACTCCGGGACTTCCTCCTGGGGTAACCTCTCTGGAGCGCAGATTCCAGCCTGAGATAAATCATTGGAAGCTGCGCGCAAAGGCGAACGGCGAATGACATCCTCTGAGGGGTAGGGTGACCAAGTTTTCAAAATTGGCATTATTGTAGCATTACAAGCCAAAAATAAAACATGTAATCTGAAGATCACCCTATTCCAGCAAACTTCTGGTACTCATTGAGGTGGGTGTTTCAACTCAAATCCGCACAAGAAGAGTGAAAGAAGGGGGCAACAATTATAATAAGTAGCAAATTCCGTGGAAAAAAGAGTTCGGACCACCCACCTTGAGCCGGCAGTAGCACCAACATTACATACAGGGTCTGAACGTCGGCCAAAAAGGTGCCGAAATTGAGTGTGCACTTCTTTAGCGTGTAAGCAGGGGTGGGGGAGGGGGGTAGCAAGCAGAATGAAAAAGAGTTGAAAAAGGGAGTCTGTAGCAAAGCGTGCACCGGACAAATTACGACTCGTCAGAGAGAGAGAGGAGTTATCAGTGACAAGATCAGGCCGTGGGTCGGGTGTTTGTTTGGGGCAGTGATTTTTGTTTTGTTGAGTGCGATGGATTTTTGGGGATCTTTTGGGCATTTTGAAAAAAACACAAAAATGACAAAATCAACAGCAGACAACATTAATTTTGAGGAAGCATAAATCAAATTTATTATTGAAAAAAAAAACTTTTCTTAGCAGGTTACATTAACGATAGTATAAAAAAGAAGATAAAAATATTTCAAAAAACAAAAACAAAAACAGTACATTAAAAAAATTAGGGAAAATTTACTTTTTTATCAAGGAAAATTACTTGTGACCACCGATTTTCAGATGTATTGAACCATGATTTAAACTAAAAAAAAGCAGATCCAATAAGTAAAACTTCTTATTCCATGAAGGATTCCATAAACGCATTCTATGGGAAGGGAACTTCTAAATTTGACTGACGTGCACTGATAAGCATGATTGGACCAGTTTAAAAATATTCATAAAGTTGATAAATTCGAATGTACAGCACAAAAACATATTTTTCATGGAACCTAAACTCTTGTGAAACTCAAGCAAAATAATTGAAAACGACTATTTTTTTCTGAGATTTTCATTCCTTTTGTTTAAATTTTAAAAACCTTGGAAATGTTCTTCAATCAACATTGATCAACATTAATATTTAAGTTGATTTGTTTCCATTTTATAAATAAAATTCAAAATATTAATTTTGATTCAAATTAAGTTCAAAACTATTTTGGTGTACCTATATATTTTTAAAAAATTACAATACAAAATGAAAAAGTGAAATTCTGAGATATTGACATTTTAAATTTTGTAATATTTACGTGAACAATTTTATCGTTTCTTAATTTTTAAGAGTCTGTATCAAAGGAACGAAGATTTTGGTAAAAAAATATTTTCAAAATGAGCACCCGTGGATTTTTTTTTTATTTTGATTGATTGGATTTTTTCTCAAAATCGAACTCAAAGAGGTTATAACTCGAAAATAGCTGTTTGAAAAAATCTCCTTTCAGAATGCAAATTGCAAACATTCTAAAACGAAGTTATACAAAATTGTTTACTCGAATTTAGATTTAAAAAAAAATTATCAAAAATTCATAACTTGTTGCCAAACTTTTTGCCTGAACATCTATATGGTCCAAAAGATGATTTTTTCGATCTTCTGGGAATTCAACCATTAGTGATAAAAATATTTCCTATGCGTGGGGGTTCTGTCCAAGCCTGATTACGCTAGCTACACAGAAAAAAAATTATGGTAATATTCATCAGGAAATGGTGACAGAATTTGTGTCAAAAAATGATTAATTTTACCCCAAAAAATGGTGAGCATTCATCAGTTTTTGATGAATATTCATCAGGTTCCCATTTTTACACATTTTTATGTAATATTACGCAAAAAACGAGGTAATATTCAACCTACCAAATTTTCAACATTTCAAAATTCAACTTTTTTTCTGTGTACTGGATAAAAACTATTTTTTTTTTTTTGCAATTGTGAACTCCATTGCGAATTAACTTACTCTCTAATGACAAAACAACTTTGTCTCACCAAAACCAAAACAGAACTGAAAAGTAATATTTTAAATATAAAGGCTGACGTTTCAACACTCCTATGAGTGATATAAAGTCGAACTTTTCAGCACTCAAATTGAAAAGTACGACTCGTGCTGAAAAAAATATTTTTTTTACGATTTGTTGCATAAAATACTTTTAAAAACGTTTCTTAATCCACCATTAGGTGGGTGGTGCCTTCCTCACATTTACAAAGTAATAATGAAAATAAGTTTATGAAAAAATATATACCTGATACAGACTTTTCCACAAAACATGCAGACTCTCATTTGAAGCAATGTGGCAACCGGGCGTTTCGCATCTGGCCCGACTCTCGCACGTAAACAAAAAGACCCGGCCTTTTGAGGTTAATCAAAAAATCACCCTTTTTTGTATCTACAAAAATCCTTTTCTTGGCACAACTTTTTAAATACTTTACTAAACAAAATAAAATTTAATAGGGTCTTAAGGGACCCCAAAACGAACAGAATAAGACGGATCCGGCCAAAATCGGTTCAGTCAGTTCTGAGATAATCGTGTGGAAAAAAAATCGTGTCTACAGACATTTGTTCAGAATTTGATTCGATAGGTATACGTGAAGGTATATCTAGGAGGTGTATTTAAGAAGTTCATTTTTCGAGTGATTTTATAGCCTTGCCTCAGTGAGGTGAGGAAGGCAAAAATGTGTTGATTTTTCTCATCATATTTTTTCTTAATTATCATAATCAATACATGAGCTCTAAGAAATCGGTATGTTTTCTTCAATTTTATTTTTTGTATTTTTTAATTCGGCTGAAACATTTTTGATACCTTCGGTATGCCCAAAGAAACCATTTTGTGTAGTTAGTTTGTCCATATAATTTTCCATACAAAAATGATGTATGAAAATTCAAAAATCTGTATCTTTTAAGGGAATTTTTGATCGGCAAAGTTGTAGGTATGAATACGGACTACACTGGAAAAAATGATACATGGAAAAAATTTAGGTGATTTTTTATTTAACTTTTTGTCACTAAAGCTAGATTTGCAAAAAAATGTTATTTATTTTTTTTAGAGGACATCAAATTACGACTTTTCTGAAATTTCCAGGTTGTGCAAAAAAACTTTGACCAAGTTATGATTTTTTTAATCAATACTGATTTTTTCAAAAAATCAAAATATTGGGTGCAAAAATTTGCACACTTCATTTTTCGATGTAAAGCCTCTTTAATCTTCAATAAAAAATGCAATCAAAACTTACTTTAGTGAAATTTTGATAAAGTGCACCGTTTTCAAGTTAAATACATATTTAAGTTCCTTTTTTGAAAATAGTCGCAGTTTTTAATTTTTTTAAATTAGTGCCTATGTTTGCCCACCTTGAAAACAAAATTGTAAGAGCTGAAAAAAATCTCTATACTTTGATTTTTTGAGCTTTGTTGCTACGACCCTTAGTTGCTGAGATACTGCCATGCAAAGGTTTTAAAACAGGAAAATTGATGTTTTGATTTGTCCCAAAGGATGATGTTTTGATTAAAATGAATGATGTTTCGATACCCTGGTCAAAGGAAGTTGTCTAATTAGGTCTCATACTTGACTCGAAACTGTTGTTTCGGCAGAATGTAGATAAAATATTGAACAAGTGCAGCATTCTCATCAGGTGTTTGTATCCTTTAATTATTAGAAAATCAAAGCTATCTTTGAAAAATAAGCTAGCAGTTTACAAACAAATAATTTACCCCGTTATTGAGTATGCAGAACCTGTTTGGGAGTGTTGCGCTAGAACTCATAAATTGAAGCTCCAGCGTGTCCAAAACAAGGTACTCAAAATGGTTTTGAATGTTCCTGGCTGGAGAAGATCAAGTGAGGTTCATGAATTAGCAGAAGTAAAAATGCTGGATCAGAAGATTCAAGAAAAATGTTTGAAATTCAGGGAAAAATGTGCTATTTCTGAATACCCCTTGATTCAAGGATTGGTTTAGTTTATTGTAAGTTTAAGTTAGTTTTAGGTTAGGTTATGTTTTCTTAAATTTTTTTTCCTCATTGTACCTTGTGTTACAAAAATGATAAATCATATACTTTTAAAGTTATGAAAATGAACAGTGTTTAAATCACGAAAATCAAACTACAGCTGAAGAGCCACAGCTGACCACTTATTATGTAAACCAAATGTAATTATTATAAGAAAGATTCAATAAAGTGTATTTAATTCAAAAAAAATGATGTTTTCCAAGTATCACCCAAACGACCCACCATTTTCTGACGTCGATATCTCAGCAACTAATTGTCCGATTTACAATGTTAAAATATGAAACATTCGTGAAATTTCCGAACCTTGAAAAAAAAATATTTTCAAAAAATTTAAACAAAGACTAACATTTCAAAAGAGCGTAATAAAGAATGTTTCGTTGAATTTTTGGAAGGTTACAAAT
The DNA here is from genome assembly GCF_016801865.2 of Culex pipiens pallens. Taxonomy (NCBI): domain Eukaryota; kingdom Metazoa; phylum Arthropoda; class Insecta; order Diptera; family Culicidae; genus Culex; species Culex pipiens. The sequence goes on from NC_068938.1 coordinate 20,632,521, forward strand.
TTGGTAGGTTGAATATTACCTCTTTTTTAAGTAATATTTCATAAAAAGGGGTAAAAATTTAAATCTGATGAAAATTCACCTCTTGAAAAAAATACCATTTCCTGATGCAAAATTACATTTTTTTACACAAAATCTACCATCAATTCTTAATGAATATCATCATTTTTTTGTGTTCCAGTACACAAATATAAAAATATAGTGCATCTAAATGTATACGATTCTGCTTGCTTCCTGATAAACACTGATTGTGCTGTCGAGATTTTATTTGGAAAATCGAAAGTTTATTTAATTTAAATTAAATAAAATGTGATACACACAAAAAATTTACACTCAGCATGTTTAAGAAACTTATTTGAATATGTTTTTTTTTTTTTCAAAAATATATGACCACATTCTGACTTTCTCCGTTGGAGCACAAGAATTTGACAACATGCTACTAATTACGAACATTGTAAATCATCTTAACGATTCGCGAAGCATCCACCAAACATCTATACCAGCGGCAGGCGTGCATGAGACTAGTTCCTTGCCCAGCCGGGCCGGTGCATCTCCGTCGCGTCTGAATGGGCACGCAATGACACTTTAAATTGCGAGATTCCTTCTGCAACGCAACGCAACGCAAAACACACATATTTTGATTTTAATTAACATTTTAAATAATTGTTAATTGAGCGTAACAATTATGGAAGTGTCAGCCGACAGCGCGTCACGCTCATGTGTGTGGCGCGGCCACTCCAACTCCTAACCATGCGGTGACCAACCTGAGGGGTAAGAAGAGTCCGCGACAGCGGGGGAAACATCTCCGTTGACACGGGTCTCGATTCGGACCGACAGGACGTTGATGGCAGAGCTGACTGCAGCTTCTGGTTCTGTGCCCGAATTTGACCGCCAGAGTCTGTGAATAATTCGAAATTAAGAGCACCGGCGAAAACGGATTAATTAAGCACGGTAAGCTGAACGTGTACCGCCGAGTGCATGTTCCTGGCAAGAATTGAGACGTGTTTTGTACTCTTAGACACGGTAAAAAAAGTTTTGCGAAGAAAATCTGCTACAAAAGACGAATTCACCTTCGGGACTCGAACTCAGGTTGCCGGATTGGGACCGCCGTGCTTACCAAGTTGCCAATCGGCGCAGTTTCCAAAACTGCAACAATTTCACTCAAACAAAAGCCATTTTCTACAGTGTAACACCGGTAATTAGGGACGAAATTTCCCGGAGAACACTTTCCTCTCTGTTTTTTCAACGAAGCGGGTGGCTTCGTCAAAAAAACACAAAAAATAATAAGCGTGGCGCAATTGTGACTGATGACGTTTGCTCGTGCGAAATTTCTCTCTGCAGCAGCCCTGCCACGTGGTGTGTGGTCCTTTTCTGCAGAACCGCGCGACGCTTCTTCTGCTGCGCTCAGAGCACACACTCGCAGAGAGTTTGACGTGGTGAAAATTAATTGAAAAAGGAAACTGTAATTATTGAAGTTGACATTTGGCTTCTGCGCCCAGGGACCGAAAAACTGGGCCAGAGGAGTTCATTCGCGCCGCCGCCGTCTGGAGCGCTGCAATCGAGCGTGAAATGTGAACCTTGGTGGTGGTCATGTCGGCCGTCAACAGGGAGTTGGACTGTCTGAGGGGCTTTATCAATTGGTCACAGCGAGCGGCACAGATGGGTTGAATTTGGGGAGTGAATAATGAGTTGGTTTATTTAGGAGTACTTGCTGGAAGAATCTCATGAAGCAACAGTAAAGTCAACGTCAACCTTTTACAATAAACGTGCAAAAAGTTCACTCGCGATTATCTTACAATCTGGGCAAAATTGATATTCAGATCATGTTTCTACCCTATTGCACAAATCACCATGCATAGGGCAGCCCCGGCAAGAAACTTAATCTATTTTATCCCCTTCTGCGATCAGGGCTAGACATTTCAATAAGCCCACACGTTTGAACAACACGCTAAAATTGACACCTTTGATCGGATCGCTCTGAGAGTAAAAAGGTCGACCAAATCGGCCATTTGTTGCACAAACAACAAAAACAACAACGGGTGAATATTATAAGGTAAGTAGAGCAATCATCGTCTCAATTTTTGTTGTGAACTATATGAACTAATTTATAATAATTGTTTTGATTTTTAATGTTAATATTTGAAAATAATACTTTCAACTAGTTTCAAATTTTGATATGTATTTTTTTATTTTACTAAATAATTAATATTAATGTTGCTTTAATTAGTCCTTCCTCTAGCATCACCGCTTGGAGGGCACGTCGACGAAAATGTTAGATACTTTACTTTGTTGTTTTTTATAAAATAAATTAGCATTAAGCTGTCTAGCTAGTCTATAAATTAGAGAGTAATTTTTTTGTCATCTACAAAAAAAAAAACAATTTGAAATTAATCTCTTTTTAAAAACATCTTAAAATGAATAAATTTAGTTAAGTAATGGTTTTTTTTTTGCATTTTGACTAATTTGTTATTCATCTTGAAAAAGGAATTTAACAACATTTTACAATGTGTTGCAGATCCGTAAACATTTTTAAAGTGTTCAGTACTCAAGTGAAAATTGATTTCTTGAAAGAATCCAGATGTAACATATTTGATAAAAAAACAACCATTCAAACCGTTAAAATTTGAATTACGTTGATAAACTTTGATGATCTGGCAACACTGTCAGTAAATTTAACCCTAGATATCAACAAACTTCAGAGAAATTTTTCAAAGATTTCAAAGCCGGAAAAAAAGTTTCAAAATCGTCTTTATTGGAATCTTTGATAGCTTTAATTAAGACAATAAAATATGTTTATCTGTATAATTCAGCAGTTCCATAAAAGATTTTTATTACCAATACAAATTGTTAGTTTCTGATACATAGAGTTATGGAAATTAGGTATAATATGAGTAAAACATAAAAAAATCATAATTTCCTTTGTAATTTCGGAGGCTATTTAAAAATAGCAATAGGGGAACAGCATCTAATTCCAGCGTGCCTCTAATGTTGGCAGGTCAGAACTTTGACATTCAATTGAAGCTAATTAAAAGCGATTTCAACTGAAAACGAGTTATAAATAGCTCGATAAGAAGTGAGCAAGCAAGTTTCTATCAAAAGTTTCTCAAAATTAGTGGTTTAAATAGTGAAAATCAGCAAATTGGATGGAGTTAGGAGCGAGTGCTTAGCCTGCCAAACATACGAGAATTTCCCCTAATAGGTAATTAAATATAGTGATTTGTAGAAGAAATATTTTAATTTTTGACGTCTTGATTAAATTAATATATAAAAAAAACAAGCCTTACCCGTCAAACTTCGTTCTGCCTTTTTTTTCGTTTGTTGACGTTTTTAACTTTTTTGCTTCTTCAGCCTCCTGTGATCTAAATTATTTTACTTTCTCCATGCAATTTTCCGATGCTCCGGAATCGGTTTCAGAGTGGCCAAATGTCAATTAGTATGCGTATAAACCTCCCTAGGCTTATACGAACCCAACGCAACAAAGAGCACCTCGATCCGACGTTCCGTGTTGAATTGATTCGCGTTCGAACAAAACCGTCGAAATTTTTTATATATATAGATAGATGAAATTAAACTTGATATTTAGATTTCAAATTTGGTATATAAAATGGCGTTTTTTGGTTATACCAATCATGTATGCCCAGTTCAAGAAAAAAATAATATAGTAAGTTGTTTAATAAAAGTTCGCACAGTTCTCACAAAAGAGTTTTTTCATAAAAGAGCAATTCTCCCCAAAATCGGCAAATTATTACAATTGAGCATAATTAGTTTAGCATGAACTTGGCAGCTTTCCATACAAAAACTGAATTTAAAGTATTCTAAAATCTGAAATATTTGGGATTTTTATATCATGTTGGTGGCTTAAAATTGATGCCTTTAGCTAGGTTGTAGGTAATAATAAGGACTGTTTTGTCTAAATAAAGACATACTTATAAGCTTTTTTTTCATAAATTATTTTTCATAAAAAATTAAACGAAGATATCTTTTGGACGACCAAAAAAGGCAACATTTGAGCTTAATAAAAAAATGAATAATTCTACCCAAATCATTTTTTTTTTTGATAATTTGTACCTTTCAGGAGATCGTTTTGAGCATCATTTGTAAAGTTTTGTTTTTAATGGTTGTTTAAGACAAATTTCATAACTTTCAATCATTATGTTTTGCCTATTTAGAATTTGCTGTTTATTATAACTTCCAATCACTTTTTCATTTTTTAAGCGTTTTTCACATTTTTTACTTATAATTTGAACCAAGTTTGTTAAAGCATGACTACTGCATACTTATTTTGACATAAAAAGTTAAAAATATTCGTTGAAAACACGTCCAAAATTTATATAAAACAATATTTTCTTAAGCATTGGCAAAATTCGTTTCTGTCAATTTTATAAAATACTTTTTTCAAAAAGCTGAAAAAAATCAAAAGTTCCCCAAAAAATAGTTACGTCACATGTGAATGGCTTTCTTCTAGTTTTAAGGGAAAATTGTTGAATTTTCTTAAAGCAAATCAGAATTTTGCGTTATTTTTCTCCAACGTTGATGTTAATTTAATTTAGGTTTCACTCTTTTTTATTTTCGAAAACTAGGGGAAATATGCCCATTTTAAGCCTAATAAGCGGTTGTGTTTGAATGATGCTGGATAATCTGGATTGTTCCTTGAAATTTACTAAAACCAAATACACCAACGAGTAGAGCAACTTTGTGTGGACATTTCCGTTTATTTTCACTTTTATTAAAAGTTATGCTATTCATTTTACAAGCATTTAAAAAAAATATTTCAAAAATGCATTCTAATCAGTCGAGTGCATTGGGCCACGCCCATTTTTCTATTTTCAGCTTAGTTCTTTTTTTCTTCCAGCGCTCTTTTGGGTCTGCTTAGTGCTGCCAAAATTGATGAAATTTTAAGCGAACACTCACGAAAAGTAGCATTTATAGAGAAAGTTTCCTGGCAACACCACAAGCGCTGCTGGTGGTGTTGGTGGCCACCCTTTGTTCTTTATTTGCCTTCGCTCCTCGCTCGGTTTTCTTCAGCCTTCGATTGGAATGGGTATTCAAAATTGAAACGTCAAACGACTTGGCGCGTTTGTTTTTTTGATGGTGCTTGCTAATTATTTACATTTTTCGGGATTATTTTTCAAGTGAGTGACTAAGTAATGGTCAAAAGAACATGTTGCTGGTAGTTGGAAGCAATTTTATATCTTAAGCGCTTTGAAATTGTTAGCGCCAGTAAAAAGATATTGATGGCGACTTTCGTTAAGCAGTTAACCTCTGATTTTGCGTGTGGATGTGTGTGCCACCAAAATGATGAGAAATGGTCTCGTAAAATAGAAATTATGATCAAAAGTGCATTAAATTTGATCTTTTTGACCAGTAAGTGGCATAAATTTGCGTGCTTACTTGAGGCGGTGCTGTTGCACTATGGGGTTTCAGGCGGCCATAAATCGAAAAACCGACATACTCTAATTATTTTTTTGGTATTTTTTTTCGAAAATAAACATTCTAACTAAGAAAAATCCGGAGTTTGAAAGTTGTAGGTTCAATATTCACTGAATTGCAGACCTTCAAAGGCGAAAATGGTAAGAAAAAACATGTTTTTTTGACAAAAAATGATTATTTTTCATAGTTGTACTGTGTAGCTGTTTATGTATTTTTTCCTGCATCATTATAAATATTCAGAAAGGTAATTGATTCAACTTTTCAATAACATTTTACAAAACACACTTTTATAGGCTAAAAAAAATAATAAAAATCAAAAAAGATGGATTTTTATTCAAAATTTAGTTTTTTTCAACTTTGTTAATGGAGTACTTTTTTGTGTGCATTTGTGCGATCTGAAAATTTTGCAGCTTAAAATTTGAACCATGTCCTAACTTGTCTCCAAATTTCAAAGTGCACTTATGTGCACTTTTTGAGTTATGTCATTTTGAACATTTTGATTCATCCAAGAAAATTAATGATTTCGTGTATACGCTTGGTTAAAATCACATTATTTACCTGCGGAGGCAGAAATGACGTACCTGCTATGTATGTTTTGAAATTGATTTGATATTCATGACTTTGTTGGTACCGTAAACTGGGGTGACTTTGATAGCCCGGGGTGACTTTGATAGGTTTTTCAAATGCCCGTCAAATTAATATTTAAACATTTTTGAGAATTTTGAGTATGTAAGCATTAAGGGAAAGCTTATTATCGAACATATATGCAAAAATGTGACTGTTACATTGGATGTATCAAAAATAGTGGCCAAATCAAATTTCTATCAATGTCACCCCGGGCTATCAAAGTCACCCCAGTTTACGGTACTTAGGTACGTTTAATAAAATTAGAAATTCCTATTCTAAGTATTTTACAGAAACGATTCGTCGAATATTCATATCAGTTCGTTGTTGTGTTCTTTTGAAAGTATGGATAATAATACCGTAGTGTCCCTGTACGATATAACGAAGCACTATTCTGAAAACGTGAGAACTGCTTTCGAGTATATTTGTAAGAATTACAACATTGCAGAACCATCACATGATCAACTCAGGAAAAACCCACAGAGGAAAAACTACGCATGCTGTTCTGTAGCTTCAAAACGAGGTATACAAAAGCCCATAGAAGAAGTTCATATTTTAAGTAATCTAAAGACAATCGGTTACATAGTGATTTTGATTTAGAAGAATTTATCGTGGAAAACGTGAATTTTGCAAGTGGATCAACCAAAAACGTGGACGAGAATCCATACAATGTTCTATAAAATAAACCGTCTAAAATTCTAAAACACCGCAAAAATCAAATTTTAATTGGAGGGGGATGGGGGGGGGGGGTCTTCAAAGAGAGGTGGATTTAAACTCAAGAAAAAGAGGAGGGAGATTGAACGTAAATCAGAAACTTTAACATAGCATAAACCGCCATTCCGTGCATCAAATAGACAGAGCAAGAATATCAAAATTCACCACTTTAATGCATGTGGCCTCAAATATATGAAAAAATCGAAAATTAAACTTTTTTTTTGGAAAAATATCAAAATTCATTTGTTTTCATTATACTAAGTACAAACAACACAAAAAAGTCACAAAAAAGCAAAAAATATTTTTGGCCGCTCGCTTATATGGAAATACCCCATAGTGTGTTGCTGGTAAGTTTATAGCCTTAATAGTATTTTTGGGGCTTTAATCGAGCATCAAGCTCTCCATATGACGAAGATAGGTGTTTGATTAGAAAGGGTATATTTCCCCTACATCTTCAAATGGTTCAAATAAAATCTTGAAATAAAATATGCCTTATGGAAATTTAAGCATTAAAAAAACATATTTGTTTCACCATGAATAATTGAACATTTTTTGCATTTGCCAAATGTTGCTCACCCTACCCTAACAAAACAATTTGCGCTCAGCGCACAATATCGAGCGACAAATACCGGCAAATACAACAAGTCAACCAACCTGAACCAACCCGCCGACACCAACTTGGTGTGTATTATATGGGTTTTAAGGCCTGGCGGAAAATAATTAGTATCAATTTTCGCTTTATTAATTGCCTGTCATAATCCATTACCGGGCCGCCAGGTTTTTTGTGTTTTGACGTTCATTTTTTTTTTTTTGCCTTGCTCACTTCCTTCAACAGGCTCGCAGTAATGTCTGAGTGCGAGTGTGTATCTGTGTGGTTAAGCTTGGGGTTCAGCAATTTGGTTTACCCAATTTTGCCTTCCCTATATTTATTTTCGTGATTAGGTTGGAGTGTCATTTCTTAAAACGCCTACATTCAAAGTCAGTAACGCTGGAATGCTTTTAGCGTGTAGGGCTTAAATTATTAAGTGATTTTGTGTTGTTTTTTTTTATTCAATACAATAAACATGTAAAAATTGTCACTTGAAGGGATCACCTCATCACTTCTCGACATGAAATCGATCGCAAAACCGCAAAACGCGCACTTCAAACTGCGCGACCAAAGAGCGCGACCGCAGAGAGTGATTGTCCAATACCCGTTGACAGCTTTATCGAAAGTGACAGATTTCTTCACCTTTTTGTGCACGCGCAAGGTTGTGAACACACTCACATATCGCTTAACCGCAAATCTGTCCGTTTACAAAATTTACGTCCGTCACCTTTCCGAGCAAGGTGTCAACGCAACGTTTCTTACGTCAATTATTGAGTTGGGGTGACAAAATTAAGTGCATCCCGAGCAGACGGAAATAACTTGGGAAGGTCAGTTTTTTATACTGTGAGAAGATCGAAATATGTTATTGGGATGATCGGATTAGTTGTTAAAATAACAAAAATCAATAACAAAGATTTGTTCGAAGAATAACTTAAACTGTTATTATGTTGTTATTGCAATAACAAACCAATAACACAGAAGGAATCATGAAGAAATAACAAGATTTGTTATTTTGTGCGGAGAGGTGGAGCAGCATAATAACAAAAAATGTTATTGAACTGGTATGTCTCCATAACAAAAAAGTTATTGTTTTGGTTTATTTGTAATTTGCAAATAAACCTGCAGTTGCCATAACTCCTCTGTACTAGTCAGGGCTGCAGAGTCGGGTACCTCTAAGCGACTTTGAATCCATACTTTGAAGACAACTCCGACTCTGGATGCAGGATATGACGTCAACGACGACTTCAGCTCTCTAAAAATACGCGACTTCACGGATTCCGACTCCAAGTAAAAGTTGCTGAAAATTTGCTGAATCCGATGCAGTCTCCGAGGTCTCACTCCAGCTCGAACTTCAACGTCAGCTCCGACTTCCTGGCTCTGTGCAAATAATAACAGTTTTTGTTACTCACACATCAAAAATTCTCATTAAATAAATCAATTCCGTTAGGGAATATAACAAAATTTTAAAAAAATGAACTCTCAAAAGTTAATTTTATCGGATTAATTTTAGCTTGAAACCCCATTTCATGGTGAAATAAATGACCCCGATGAAATTGGTCAAAATTATCTCATAGTTCTAGCCAATTTTAGTAAAATCCCTTAGGGGGTATATCAAATAATTAAAAAAAAATCAACTTTCAAAATTTCAAATTTTCAGAGTAGTTTTAGCTTAAGGACCCCATTTTATGGCCAAAATAATGACCCCGACGAAATTGATCAAAATTATCCCATAGTTCTAGCCAATTTTAGCAAAGTCCCTTAGGGGGTATATCAAATAATTAAAAAAAATCAACTTTCAAAATTTCAACTTTTTAGAATAATTTTAGCTTAAGGACCCCATTTCATGGCCAAAATAATGACCCCGACGAAATTGGTCAAAATTATCTCATAGTTCTAGCCAATTTTAGCCAAATCCCTTAGGGGGTATATCAAATAATTAAAAAAATCAACTTTCAAAATTTCAACTTTTTAGAATAATTTTAGCTTAAGGACCCCATTTCATGGCCAAAATAATGACCCCGACGAAATTGATCAAAATTATCCCATAGTTCTAGCCAATTTTAGCAAAGTCCCTTAGGGGGTATATCAAATAATTAAAAAAAATCAACTTTCAAAATTTCAACTTTTTAGAATAATTTTAGCTTAAGGACCCCATTTCATGGCCAAAATAATGACCCCGACGAAATTGGTCAAAATTATCTCATAGTTCTAGCCAATTTTAGCCAAATCCCTTAGGGGGTATATCAAATAATTAAAAAAATCAACTTTCAAAATTTCAACTTTTTAGAATAATTTTAGCTTAAGGACCCCATTTCATGGCCAAAATAATGACCCAGGTGAAATTGGTCAAAATTATCCCATAGTTCTAGCCAAATTTAGCAAAGTCCCTTAGGGGGTATATCAAATAATTAAAAAAATCAACTTTCAAAATTTCAACTTTTTAGAATAATTTTAGCTTAAGGACCCCATTATATGGCCAAAATAATGACCCCGACGAAATTGATCAAAATTATCCCATAGTTCTAGCCAATTTTAGCAAAGTCCCTTAGGGGGTATATCAAATAATTAAAAAAAATCAACTTTCAAAATTTCAACTTTTTAGAATAATTTTAGCTTTCATGGCCAAAATAATGACCCCGACGAAATTGGTCAAAATTATCCCAAAGATCTAAACATATTTAACAAAAGATAAAATAATAACAGATTGTGTTATGGACACTTAGAAACTTTTCCATTTGTGCGATTTGTGGTAATTTTATTTCTAAGTCAGTATACCGAACGAATAACAAATTTTGTTATTAGGAGAGTTTTTGAAATGTATAACATTTCCTCTTATTAGCGTGTTATTAAACATTTTCAATATAATATCACTTCAATACCAAATTTTGTTATTTTATCAGAAACTGTTATTATTTTTTCTTCTTGAAGTTGAACTTCAGGATAAAATAATAACACTTTTTGTTATTTTAACAGGATTTGTTATTGAAATATTATTAATTTTGTTATTACCGTCTGCCCGGGATGATACGGATCCGAAGCGTGAAACTTACTGCTTTTTTGAACCTGTCTCGGTTCTGGATTACCAAAGGTGTGCGGAGGAACTTACTTCTGCCTGAAATGAAAAAGAGAAAATATTGTCAAATTAATTACAGTTGACATGGAAGCAGTTGCTGGGTAGAGGAAAAAAAAGGATATCACTTTCAGAGTCCAAAATGCTGCAAAAGGTTAAGGCAATATGACTGAAACAAAGTGTGAAACTGGTTGCTCGTTCGACTCGAGTTGACTGAGGGAAGTCTTTAAAGATATCGATTTTCATCAACGGGCGAAAAGAGTCATCGGACTTCTGATGCGAGCAAAGTGCGAGCCGCCACTCTCGGGATCATTTACTTTATCTTGCGTGAATAAAATGTGAGCTGTTGTTGTTGAGTCATCCGGAAGCAAGGTGGTATTCACTAACAGGGTTCTTGAATATATTTTTTTCAAATTCGATCTTGACAAATTCCCACAAAAATTAGAAATAAACTCAAATTTTACGAAAACGACAAAAAATAAGTTGAACGATTTAAAAATATTTCAAATTTGATAAGTAAATGCTGCCCTTCAACCTCAGATCTTTATAAAACCGTTCAACTTTCCAGTCTCACCAGCAAACGACAAGTCCCAATCAAGTTCCGATCCTATTGAGCGGAACGACATCATCATCATCACCACTTTGGTCACCCTTGGCCAAAAGTTCTTCCTTGCCAAAAAGGGCCCCCTCAACAGTGCAGCCTGTTGTAATAAAGCAATAATATTTTTAAAATTAATCCAATAAAATGCAATTTCGGGTACACCGAAGTGGGTGTTACCATTCGTTCCGGACAACACGTGTTCTTTCCTGCTTGAAGAAAAGCAAACAACACTCCGATTTAAGAGGGGCGTTCAAGAACAAGTGTTTGGTGTGTGATCTAGATCGAATTACAAACGGAAATCTCGTGCGGCGAAAAAAAGCAAGGGGGAAAAACTTTATCAACTCTTTTCAGAGTTTGTTTTTCCACCAGCCACAGCACAAAAAGGGGAAAAGACAGTAAATATTCGGATTTAATCGAGTGTGAAGGGTTGCTTTTCCCGCTATCTGGCACGGAACATACGGAAAGCGGTTCCTCGCTCAGCAATGACAGAGGGGTTGAGATTTTTAATAAATCAACGCTTTCGATACGCCCATCAACAACGGTGGCTGTTATTGCTGGAGGGGAAATTCCAGGAGAGTTTCTTTCTCTATTGAAGTAGGTGATAACGATTTAATTTTTCATTGTCCTTTCTGGAGGTTTGGTGGAATGTTTTCTCGGAGATTGGCCAGGTTTCGTCGAAGAACCTTTCCGTGGCTGAGACGTGATAAGAAAGTGAAATTGAAAATGGATTTTCCGAAGAAGATTTGGATTGTTTTTGCAGTCAAGTGAAGAGAAAATACATTAATCTTCTAGTTGAGTTTACAGAGAGCAACAACTAGGTAAGTTTAACTGAAATGTTTTTGAGAATTTTGAGACTAGAATGTCTCATCTCTCATCTCTCATCTCTCATCTCTCATCTCTCATCTCTCAGCTCTCAGCTCTCATCTCTCATCTCTCAGCTCACATCTCTCATCTCTCATCTCTCATCTCTCATCTCTCATCTCTCATCTCTCATCTCTCATCTCTCATCTCTCATCTCTCATCTCTCATCTCTCATCTCTCATCTCTCATCTCTCATCTCTCATCTTTCATCTCTCATCTCTCATCTCTCATCTCTCATCTCTCATCTCTCATCTCTCATCTCTCATCTCTCATCTCTCATCTCTCAGCTGGATGATAAAAACTCATGTTTTGAAAAATTAAGTTGCTCGAAATCAATTTAAAGAATCTTCTTTTCAATTTCCATAAACCCAATAAATTTCACCATCGACAGCATTATGACTTCATTTTCGGTCGATTAGTTTTCTTTATGTCCATTACCCGAATTAAATCACGTCCCACGTGGTGCGTTGTGAAATGCCCCCACGCTCGCGAAGGGAAGAACACCACGCGTGTGGGCCCAGAGTTCCAGTCTTGAAAAACTCCAAAAAACCTGTAAGGTAGCAACCACCCGAATTGTAATCATAAATTTCGATCCCCCCTTCCTACCCCGGGCAACTTGGATGTCTGCCCACTCGTTGGAAGACCCCCACAGGCTACTTTGCGTTCGCGAAGATTGATGGCTACTTAGATCGCTACCAAGTTCAAGCGCAAAGCCCACTCCGCGGCGTAAACAAACAACTGTCAAAACGCAACGCGCGTCTATAAATTCCGCCATTGTAGTACGCACATAAAATGTCACCGCACGCGGCTCCCCCCGGCGGTATTTACGACCCCATTTTGGAACCCATTTGGGCTGCCACTAAAACTGCTCTCTTTATTGGGTCGTCCCTCAAAGTTATCGATTCGAGCAGCCCCATCGACGTCAGCGCGGGCTTGATTGATGTGTCACTGGGTGACTTTGCCCGTTCTGTCAGTCACTTCCGCGCGCGGCGGTGGCGGAGAATGCCTTGCCAACGGTAAAATGTCACATTTTCGTCACCGGGATTTATTGATTTATTTTCTCTACGTGGAGAGACGTGTTTCGCGGAGCGTCAGATTTGAGGTTAGGAACGCAATCTGTGCTAAATTTAACGAGATTGTAAAAATCTTAATTAGACATTGTTTTGGGAACTAATTATCATCTTGTAGCCCCCGTGCGGCTCACTTGCTTGCCAACTCGAACATTCAACACCTTTTTCGAGAGTGACAGCTCGACGAATTTTCTCAATCGTCCGTCCCACGAAAGAAAATGTAATTTTAAACTAAATAAGTGTCATGTTTTCATTCCCCGATGCTCTCACTCTCATTCCCGCGTCCTTGCAGCTCGAGCAAACATTGCTCAAAATGAAAATTTAATCACGTTCTAGTTGCAATTCGGTCCGCTCGCCCCTCGTCACAGTGTCCTACCCCTCGTCTGACGTTTGCTCTCGCTGCTCGACTCTGCTGATGCTGCTGCTGCAGTCATTCTTCTTCATTCGGATCCCCCGAAAAACTCTCCGACTTTTCCGTTCATTTCAACGTCACATCTTAACAAACTGTCATGGAGTTTAAATTTAATTAAATCCTTCATGTCGCTGTTTCTGTTTCCCGGAGTGTCCTACCCCTCGTCGCGACCAGTTAGTCATTCATTTGTGTACCTACCTAAACCTATCCGAGGACTCTTGAAATTTGTCGTCCGAAAAAGCATTCCATCCTCAGACTGAATGAAAATGGCCCATTGTGTAGTTGTTTGCACAAGAGGATGATCATTCGCATTCTAAATTTCTGCAACGCACTTTTAAATCATTCAATTTGCTTGTCCTGGGCGCTTGTTTTTCGGGGGTTGGACTGGTTGTTTTGTCAGCTCGAAACAAGTGCACATAACTTGCGCTTCTCTTCTAGTATGGAGTGTAATTTAATTGAGCATTTATTTATGACATCTCACATAGGAAGGGTTGTAGTGCTTAAAGGCTTGATATGTAGACGATTTGTAAAATTTTAATTTGAACATTTGGGGTCATGTTTGAGAGCTGGAGAAATCCGAAAAAGAATTTGTGACCGTCTGAAGGAATATAATGAAAACATATTTAAATGTACAATAAATGTACTTGTTGTTGTCACCATTAAGTTGTTTTACCCTTTCAATGTTGAACAATAGAATGGAGTTTTATAAATGATTTGTTGTCTTCAACAAAGTTGTAGATTATAAATAATACCTTTAAAAAAAATGGCATGCGAAAAAAAGTAAATATTTTGAATATTTCTTTTTACTTTTCATCATAAAAACTTTTAATTCCGATAGCTCAAACTGGAAACAAAATTTCGCGAAAAATCAATGCAGGGGTGAATATTTTTATAACTTCTAACTTTAAAATTATAAAAAAAATTAAAACACATTTTTGATAGTAAATTTATGTAAATTGACCAATTGCGGTCAAAGCCAAACTTTTGGGAAATTGGACGAGTTTTCTGGTAAAAATATTTTCGAGACTGAAAAATCAAGTCTGTCATATAGAAATGGCCAAAAACCATCAAAAACCCTATTTTTTCAACATTTTCTTTTTTAAAACCGCTGTAACTTCACAATGATTGGACTAAGGATGGAGACTATGTAGACTTTTATGTAAAATTGTCTGAAAAATCGATTCCCGTATTCAGTTTTTGAAAATGTTGACGATTAGAGCACTTTTCAAAAAACAGTTTCAGTAAATGATTTTTGTATTTTTTTAGTTGAGTTGCTCCATCCTGCATTTTTCGTGAGTCTTTTTGTAACATCTCAGTCTATTTTCACAAAAAAATTGAGCGAAAAAAAATCGTGGGCTCACCTTCAAATTTGACATTTAAACATAAAAATCGAAAAATCTCATAAAGGTGGCGTGTATTTTTCTTTCAGTGTATTTTTTTTTCGGAAAGCCCGACAAATTTCCTACAAGCTTGTCTTTGACCACTTTTTGGTACGATGCAAGGGCTTCGAGATACAGCGATATTCAAATTCCGAATTACAAAATATTTAATACACATGCGCCCTTCTCAAATGGCTCATTCCATCTCAACTGTGCACGAAAAAGTGCAAATTTGAAAATTACCCTCTCCGATACTGCTCAAATTTGGCAGGGCTGTTGATACTATCAAAACCTGCAAGAATCCCGAAGTTCATCCAAATCGGACCACCCCCTCCATTTTTGTACCTCCCCGAAAAATCGACTTTTTGACGATTTTTGAGCAAACCTCCTAGTTTCAAACGACGATAACTCAGAAGAGCAGTTCTCTAGGATTTCGGTCATTCGATTTTTTTTGTATTTTTTAATCCGACTGAAACTTTTTTGGTGCCTTCGGTATGCCCAAAGAAGCCATTTTGCATCATTAGTTTGTCCATATAATTTTCCATACAAATTTGGCAGCTGTTCATACAAAAATGATGTATGAAAATTCAAAAATCTGTATCTTTTGAAGGAATTTTTTGATCGATTTGGTGTCTTCGGCAAAGTTGTAGGTATGGATACGGACTACACTAGAAAAAAATAATACACGGTAAAAAAAATTTGGTGATTTTTTTATTTAACTTTTTGTCACTAAAACTTGATTTACAAAAAAACACTATTTTTAATTTTTTTTATTTTTTGATATGTTTTAGAGGACATAAAATGCCAACTATTCAGAAATTTCCAGGTTGTGCAAAAAATCATTGACCGAGTTATGAATTTTTTAATCAATACTGATTTTTTCAAAAAATCGAAATTTTGGTCGTAAAAATTTTTTAACTTCATTTTTCGATGTAAAATTAAATTTGCAATCAAAAAGTACTTTAGTGAAATTTTGATAAAGTGCACCGTTTTCAAGTTATAGCCATATTTAAGTGACTTTTTTGAAAATAGTCGCAGTTTTTCATTTTTTAAAATTAGTGCACATGTTTGCCCAGTTTTGAAAAAAATATTTTTGAAAAGCTGAGAAAATTCTCTATATTTTGCTTATTCGGACTTTGTTGATACGACCTTTAGTTGCTGAGATATTGCAATGCAAAGGTTTAAAAACAGGAAAATTGATGATTTCTAAGTCTCACCCAAACAACCCACCATTTTCTATCGTCAATATCTTAGCAACTAATGGTCCGATTTTCAATGTTAATATATGAAACATTTGTGAAATTTTCCGATCTTTTCGAAAAAAATATTTTCAAAATTTTCAAATCAAGACTAACATTTCAAAAAGGCCAAACATTCAATATTACGCCCTTTTAAAATGTTAGTCTTGATTTGAAAATTTTGAAAATATTTTTTTCGAAAAGATCGGAAAATTTCACAATTGTTTCATATATTAACATTGAAAATCGGACCATTAGTTGCTGAGATATTGACGATAGAAAATGGTGGGTTGTTTGGGTGAAACTTAGAAAACATCAATTTTCCTGTTTTTAAACCTTTGCATTGCAATATCTCAGCAACTAAAGGTCGTATCAACAAAGTCCGAATAAGCAAAATATAGAGAATTTTCTCAGCTTTTCAAAAATATTTTTTTCAAAACTGGGCAAACATGTGCACTAATTTTAAAAAATAAAAAACTGCGACTATTTTCAAAAAAGTCACTTAAATATGGCTATAACTTGAAAACGGTGCACTTTATCAAAATTTCACTAAAGTACTTTTTGATTGCAAATTTGATTTTACATCGAAAAATGATGTTGAAAAATTTTACGACCAAAATTTCGATTTTTTGAAAAAATCAGTATTGATTAAAAAATTCATAACTCGGTCAATGATTTTTTGCACAACCTGGAAATTTCTGAAAAGTTGGCATTTTATGTCCTCTAAAACATATCAAAAAATAAAAAAAAATAAAAATAGTGTTTTTTTGTAAATCAAGTTTTAGTGATAAAAAGTTAAATAAAAAAATCACCAAATTTTTTTTACCGTGTATTATTTTTTTCCAGTGTAGTCCGTATCCATACCTACAACTTTGCCGAAGACACCAAATCGATCAAAAAATTCCTTCAAAAGATACAGATTTTTGAATTTTCATACATCATTTTTGTATGGACAGCTGCCAAATTTGTATGGAAAATTATATGGACAAACTAATGATGCAAAATGGCTTCTTTGGGCATACCGAAGGCACCAAAAAAGTTTCAGTCGGATTAAAAAATACAAAAATTAAAATTGAAGAAAAAAGACCGATTTCGTAGAGAATTGCTCAGAAACCACAAATCTTAGAGGGTCGGTCTTAGACAATTTTGAAGGAAATTGAACGTAGAATCCACTTCCGTGATCAAAATGTTGATTAATTATTTTTTTCTACCTGTATTGCGCAATTGAAAACTTTAAGCGGCCGTATTTCAAAACACCCCGCTTATTTTTTTTATTTGACCTCACCATCGTGTTCCCCGGCCAATTTTATATAAGAATCACTTATCGACAGAAATGAATATGTTTCGTTCCAGAGATATCGAATGTTAAAGTTTTGTGTTTTCGAGATTACCTACATCAGCTTCATTCGCCGCATCTGCTAGAAGCACACAGGCGGGCTGATCAATAACTGCTACCTGGTGTTCTGGGAAATGATTAATTTAATTTATATTTTTTATGATTTTACGCCAATATTTATTCAAATGGCTAATAGGGGAAATTCTCGTATGTTTGGCAGGTTAAGTCCTCGCTCCTAGTTTCGTCCAATTTGCTCATTTTCACTATTTAATCAACAAATTTTGCAAAACTTTTAATAGAAATTTGCTTGTTCACTTCTTATTGAGCTATTTATCACTCGATTTCAGTTGAATTTTTATTGTTTTATATTAAAATGGTAGATAAAAAATAGGGGTTTTTTCAGTGCATTTTTTTTCTAAAAACTCTTGTAAAACCTTCCAAAATGGCTTCTTTTAACAAAAGGATGCACGGAAATGCACGGAATAAATAAATTCAGGTAAAAAATAAAGCTTTGAAAATGATCCTACTTTTCTAAAACTCTAAAGAATTACTCAGGACTGTCAAATGGAGCTCTTTTGATCAAAATTTATTATGTGGAGTTGTAGTCGATTGATGAAAATAAAAAAAAATACTAAAATTACTTTTGCAAGCAATAGTTACCACATTCCTCAACAAAACCACAAAACAACAAAGCTTTCCCGGCCACTATCGTCGACAATTTGTCGATAAATTGACAACGGGCACGAAATCTCACCGTGTCACTTTCCCAGCATGGGCTCCCCGGTAGAAAATATCGGAAAACAAGCGCGTCGAAACATGCCGACCCGGCACACTTGACATGAGCAATAACACAGGTTGCGTGACACCGACCGGCAACAAGCCGGGACTTGTTTTGACAGCGGCGCAGCCGTCGTCGTCGTTTTCCATATAGACATTGAACCTGTCCTGTTGAATCGACAAATTGCGTAAACTCTTCGATCGCTCGAGCAGAAGAGGTCATAAAACTTACCGAGTCGCGAGGAATTCGACTTATTTTTATGGGACCTCTACGTACGGTGCGCGACCTTTCAATCGGTAGGTATATCAAATTGGTTGTCAATAAGGAATAACTTTTTTTACGACCGTTTTTATCGAGTTTGGTGCGTGGTTGGAGTAGATTATCGATTACCACGTTTTTGGTGCGCTCTTTTTCCGAAAAGATCGCAATTTTCCGCCCTCCGAAGCCGGGAATGTTAACCTGTTGACGATTAATTAGAGAGGTTTCTGCCTACCTTCTGCGAGCGGGAAGTCAATAAATAGTTAGGAATGGGTCATTAATCCTCAATATTAGCTGCCTTCCGGAGCACTGGTTGCTGCTGCTGGGTTGTTGGCGAAGAAGAAGCCATTCGTTCTTGCCAGGCCATCGGAAATCAATAAGCAATAAATCAACACCTACCCCATCTGCCATTTTTGCTCAGTTTCAGTTGCTTAGTTCGGAATACGGTTCTTGGACAAAAAAAACACGACTTGATCAGGAATTCAAGGTATTTTTTGTCCAAAAATCTAAATTTCAACATCTTTACAAGAAAAAGTCTGAGAGATGACAAATGAGAGATAAGAAATATGAACAGTCATTCAAACTTTACTTCACTCGTCCAAAATCGACAATTAACCGATATCAGTTGGCTTTAACCTTTCACGCCGCTCGTCAATTAAGATTAGCCAAAGTGACCGCAAAAAAAATGACAGATTGCTCCACTTTCAATCATTTGCCGAACCCCGCTCTCGTCCCCTTCGTCGCGTCCAGTCCGAGAAAACCGGAAACCCATTCACGGCGAGACACACCGGCCGCAATTGAGATAAGCCCTTGCGCTAATGAATCCATCAAAAGTGACTCCAACTCGTGACCAAAAATAGAAGAAGCAGACAGCCGCGCCGCCACTGCTGAATACCAAACGAGCGCTACAATCTCTGGAACAACCGCGCTGGAGTCGTCGGCGTCGTCAACGGCTGGACGACCACCCAAGTCGTGAATTTGTCGCGCCCGCCGGTGTGTCTCACTTTGCATCCTCCGGATTTTGCGCGGAGACTTGAACGACGGTGACTTCAACAAAGATGACGATGACGACGAATGGGGATATAAACCGAATGGCAATTAAATCATTAGTAGGTTAGACCTCTCTATATCTTTCGGGGGGTTCTCATTTTACAACATAATTACTGCCTGGAGAAGTGGATGAAGGGGGGAATGCTCCTAAAAGTTATAACTCGTTCCTCATAACTTGGCGTTTTTTACTTGCGCAGACTTACTCATAATCCGCTAATTGAAATGTGAGACTGCTGTAAGCAATAACAATACTAGAGGATCAAGACGGAGAGGAGAGTTGCGGAATACCATTATAAAACCTCATCGAGTAGCTTTGAAGTTGAAGACGACGAAGAAGACTGAACAACAACAACATATCTTCATTAGGGGCGCTCACGGCGACGAATACATCCTCCGTAGGCAAATTAGATAAAGTTGGAAGGTCGTTTCCTCTCTGCGTGCGATTAGATTTGTTTTATGGCTTGTTATCTTCCCTGCGTCACTTTTGGGTGAGACCTGCCAGGAAGGTGACCATTTCAAGCTACTTTGCCGCCTGATCTATGGACGCGAGAAGGAAACAGAGACTGATTGGAATTGGGTTAATATCTCATTTGAATCCAATCAATTTTTGATGGAGTTTGTCTCTCATCTCTCATCTCTCATCTCTCATCTCTCATCTCTCATCTCTCATCTCTCATCTCTCATCTCTCATCTCTCATCTCTCATCTCTCATCTCTCATCTCTCATCTCTCATCTCTCATCTCTCATCTCTCATCTCTCATCTCTCATCTCTCATCTCTCATCTCTCATCTCTCATCTCTCATCTCTCATCTCTCATCTCTCATCTCTCATCTCTCATCTCTCATCTCTCATCTCTCATCTCTCATCTCTCATCTCTCATCTCTCATCTCTCATCTCTCATCTCTCATCTCTCATCTCTCATCTCTCATCTCTCATCTCTCATCTCTCATCTCTCATCTCTCATCTCTCATCTCTCATCTCTCATCTCTCATCTCTCATCTCTCATCTCTCATCTTTCATCTCTCATCTCTCATCTCTCATCTCTCATCTCTCATCTCTCATCTCTCATCTCTCATCTTTCATCTTTCATCTCTCATCTCTCATCTCTCATCTCTCATCTCTCATCTCTCATCTCTCATCTCTCATCTCTCATCTCTCATCTTTCATCTCTCATCTCTCATCTCTCATCTCTCATCTCTCATCTCTCATCTCTCATCTCTCATCTTTCATCTTTCATCTCTCATCTCTCATCTCTCATCTCTCATCTCTCATCTCTCATCTCTCATCTCTCATCTCTCATCTCTCATCGCTCATCTCTCATCTTTCATCTCTCATCTCTCATCTCTCATCTCTCATCTCTCATCTCTCATCTCTCATCTCTCATCTCTCATCTCTCATCTCTCATCTCTCATCTCTCATCTCTCATCTCTCATCTCTCATCTCTCATCTCTCATCTCTCATCTCTCATCTCTCATCTCTCATCTCTCATCTCTCTTAAGAACTTTTCCATCATTTTGCAGTAAGAAATCTTATTTTGTACTGTATTTTCCGCAAATCAACCCAGCAAAGACCACACACAGTCGCTTCGCGTGATAAAATCTCTTGGACACACAACAACAACAATCAAGATATCCAAACATATCCAAATCAATTACACAGAGAGAGAGAGAGAGAGAGAGAGAGAGACCCCAAGCCACCACTGTTTGACAGCGCATGCGGAACTCCCGCGGCAACCAGTGCTGTAGCCTTATCGAAGTCACGAGAAAAAATTAAGAAATAACTCTTCGGGTGAGCCCCCGTCAATCCGGTGCGGGGTACCTCCTCCCTCTTCTACCCTCTCGGGAGTCTCGGGAAGCCTTGCAATCGATCAGCTCCGCTGAGGTCTTAATTTACAGAAGTTCCTCGGCGCGACACGACGATACCAAGAAGAAGCCGTTCCGAAAGAGACGGAAAAATTATGCGGATAAAGTCATAATAAAAACAAACACACACATACACATTCGAGGAACGAAGAAAGCCCCAAAGCTGTTTGCCAGAAATTGATATTAAAACGCCATGAAGTTGGGAGTGATTCACCTTGCAGGTTTCCAAGTTCAAGAGGGCTACAGGTGGCAGTGAAGTTTATTTTAGGTCAGGTTGACAGCGTAGATTTGACGTTAACCGTCACAAAAGGCCTTTTTGTGACAGTAAGATCTATTTATGATCAAATCCTAAATGAGCTGATGTTGATACTAGGTATTTGTCGCGATCTTTTCATGAAGCTCAACTTAAATGATCTGGGATCAATCTACCCTCAGAGATATGAATTGTTTTTAAGGGATGGTAACAATGAAGTCTCTTTTAGGTCCGGCTAATTGCAAAACTTGACATCGTAGGTGTAAATGACAATAAATGCTTTCACAGATATCTTAGTGTCACAGTAATTTTTTTTTATGAACAAATCAGCATTAAAAGCAAAAATAGATTATTTGCCAGACCTTAAATACACAGAAAAAAATATGTAAAT
Source organism: Culex pipiens pallens (assembly GCF_016801865.2). Taxonomy (NCBI): domain Eukaryota; kingdom Metazoa; phylum Arthropoda; class Insecta; order Diptera; family Culicidae; genus Culex; species Culex pipiens. Next base: position 20,654,434 of record NC_068938.1, read on the forward strand.
TTACACAGCATGTAATTACTGTTTCTTATGTAAACTCACTTAATGTAATGTTGAAATATGATGTAAAGAGTAAAAAGTCATGGAAATTGCTCCAATGTAAATCGAAATCTAATGTAAATCATGAATATAATGGAAACGTTGAGCATGGAAACTCAAATCTGATGAATTTCTACCCGTGTTCGGCTTCCTGTAAATTCCTATTCAATGTAAATCATATATCCAATGTATTTCTGCCAAACGTTAACTTCAAAACACCCGAACTAAAAATAGTTATATTTGGTTCTCTTTCTATCGCTCTCATACTTCGCTGGCCCACTGCCTGAGCCTCGACCTGAACAAGTTGATGCTTTTGCCGCTCGTTTATAAAATGCGAAGATGGCTCAGTCGGCAGCGGGTAGCAGCAGTAACACCGAACATCCTACCCGTCGTCCGTTCGATTCCAGTCCAGCGTTATTCCACTTGGCCGTCGACGAGAAAGCGTCCCCTACCTGTGAAACAACTTTTTAAAATCAGAGTTTCCTTTTGCTGCCCGCTTCAATCATTTTAAAATAGAACATAGGCCACACCCTTTCCCTACTGCAATCCAAGTCGAGCTTCTCATTCCCATTGGCTAATTAGAATTTGTTGATTTGAATTAATGTAAATTCCAAAACTAATGTAAATTCCAAAACTAATGTAAATTTTCAAAACTAATGCAAATTTCCAATGAATCTAATGTAAATTTCCGATGAACCTAATATAAATATACATCATTTATCATGATACCTTTTGGTACATGATAAATAATGTAAATTCACAGGAATATTTTTTTCTGTGTAGAACACACTGGACAATTCAAGATACTTTCCAAATAGAATTAATAGAACATCTCTTTAAAATGATCTTGATGGATTTCCACATACTACACAGAAAAAAATATTCCTGTAAATTTACATTATTTATCATGTACCAAAAGGTATCATGATAAATGATGTATATTTACATTAGGTTCATTGGAAATTTACATTAGATTCATTGGAAATTTGCATTAGTTTTGAAAATTTACATTAGTTTTGGAATTTACATTACTTTTGGAATTTACATTAGTTCAAATCAACTAATTCTGATTGGCCAATGGGAATGAGAAGCTCGACTTGGATTGCAGTAGGAAAAGGGTGTGGCCTATGTTCTATTTTAAAATGATTGAAACGGGCAGCAAAAGGAAATTCGGATTTAAAAAGTTGTTTCACAGGTAGGGGACGCTTTCCCGTCGACGGCCAAGTGGAATAACGCTGGACTGGAATCGAACGGACGACGGGTAGGGAGATCGGTGTTACTGCTGCTACCCGCTGCCGACTGAGCCATCTTCGCATTTTATAAACGAGCGTCAAAAGCATCAACTTGTTCAGCTCGAGGCTCAGGCAGTGGGCCAGCGAAGTATGAGAGCGATAGAAAGAGAACCAAATATAACTATTTTTAGTTCGGGTAGTTTTGAAGTCAACGTTTGGCAGAAATACATTGGATATATGATTTACATTAAATAGGAATTTACAGGAAGCCGAACACGGGTAGAAATTCATCAGATTTGTGTTTCCATGCTCAACGTTTCCATTAGATTCATGATTTACATTAGATTTAGATTTACATTGGTGTAATTTCCATGACTTTTTACTCTTTACATCATATTTCAACATTACATTGAGTGAGTTTACATAAGAAACAGTAATTACATGCTGTGTAAATTTACATATTTTTTTCTGCGTAGTTTTAAGTTCAGAGTAATCCACATTCCAGGCCTTAAATATACCTCATTGCACAGATTTCAATACCTTTCCCCTCGCTCTGTCAGACCATTTCGTTCCTGATGGAGCACCACCTAACTCGCGAACATAAATCCGATGACCATGACATCATGTGTGTGAGTGTGTGTGTCTGTCCAGAGCATCTCCCAACGGAAGGAACAGGTGAGGAAAGAGATCCTTGAATGACGCAGAGCCAAACATCTACATTTATTCGTCGGCGGCGGTGGCGCGCAGATTTGCAAAGATCCTCCGCAAGAAAAACGCAACGTTGATGATGATCGAAAGAAGAAGCTGCTGGTGGCTGCTGCCGAGAGTGAGTCAGTCAAGATTATACGTTTTAATCTTCTGGACCTCCCAAAAATAGGTTCCGCCGCGGCGACCACCACCGGAGATATCTTCAGGGTGGAAGTCTCCAAAAGGGTTTTGTATGGCGCGATGTTTAATAAATATATGTTTTTTCCCTGCCTCCTCTTCTCTCTCCTCTTTTATTGAAAACTATTCAAGGGATATTAAAATGATTACTATATTCATTTAAATGCTAAGATGTCTTCATTAGAGATCGCAGCGTGGAAGCTGGGAAAACGCGGTAGACTGGGAGCGCGGCCAGACAGACGGCAGTACGTGAAGGTCGACTGCTGGGAATGAAGCTTGGCATGAGGAAGAGAATCGGTGGAAGAATTGAGCGTAGCAGCGATAGAGTATCGAGATAAACGCGGAACAGGTACGTGACGGTTGTGCCACAACCGTAGTGGAAATAGTAGGATTCGTGCTGGTTACTTTTGGCAGCAATGGAAGAACACATGATATTCTATGTAAACTTACAATTAAGGATAATTGATCATATCAGATCTTAAATTGTAGGTCTAATATAATCAAAAAAGAGACTTTGAAATTGTTTGCACTTCATTGTTGTTTTACACAAAATGAAAAAAAATGTGTGAAAAATTTACATGATTATTATGTAAAATTACATAATTAAAAAAAAAACAAATTGTGCAACTTAAAAGCCGTGAGCTAGCATTCACATCTCGTTACATGTAATTTTACGAAATATTACATTCAATTGAAAGCAAATTTACCACTGAGAAAATTTCACAGGATTTCTCAGATTTATTTTTTTCGAAAACAATTTTGAGATTGTTAATTTTGCATTTTTAGATTTGAATGAAATTTTATCCATGAGGAATGTTAAAAAAAAGCATCAAGCTTAAGGCTCCATACAACTGCGAGCTGGTCATACAAATTAGGCATCTGATATTTCTGAAAAACTTTTTTTTGCCTTCTAATTTTTAGGCTAGATTTTGAAGAAGGAGGACATACACTTTGAAAAATTGTGCAACGCCCTGAAAATTGAATTCCCAAAATTCTAATTTATTTTTTATTTCTTTTGTTTAAGGGATTCAAAAGGGTATTTTAGCGCAACAGTTCAGGATGGTGCAAAATGTGGAACCGGAGTTGTACAATCCCAAAAAAAAATGTTTGGTAAAGAAGGGTTTTGGAAAAAAAACGCGATTTGTTTATTTATTTTTTTATTTCTTTTGAAACTACATTTTTATTTAAAAAAATTTAAGAATCATTTTTGGATACCAATCAATTTTACAATAAAAAATATTTTAAGTAAAAAGCATTTATAAGTGAATTTGTGCGAAAAAAATATATTTATTTGTTATTTAAAAAACATGCTTACAATATTTCCGGAAGGCTGAGAAAATTTCTTACAAATTTCTAAGATGAAGGCTCTTAACCCTCTACTGTCCAAATTTTTATTTTCCCCGTCTTCAGAAGGTCATTTTGGGTAACTTTTGTTCTATGAAAAACTTTTCTTCTCTTGTTTTACGTTTTTCTTGTTTCATTTTTAGTATTTTAATTTGCATTTATCTTGATTAGATTATGTTTATTTTTGGTAGTATTTAGCCTATTCTAACACCTCCTATCATTACGCTTTGCCTATCTTATTTTTTCATGTTTTTACAGTCAACTTTTTCAATTTTGTGCTTGTTTTTCACATTTTCTAATATTAAATGGTACCATTATCATTTTAATTGCAAAAAATGCGTAAAGGTATAGTCTGGGACACTAGAAAAATTACTGCATGCTTCTTTTTACTTAAAATATAGAAAATATAGGAAATGTTAGTAAAAACACAGCCAAAGTTGACCTCTCAAAAATGACATTTTTAAAAACATTGAAAAATATTCTAAAATTTAGTAAGTTCTTCTTTCCAATCATTTTTATGGTTCAAAAATTGGTTGAAAAATTGATTTTTTGCGATTTTTTCAATCGAACCCCGTCTAAAGGCGGGGTTGGGTTGTAGAGGGTTAATGCTTACATTTTGCAAGAAATAAATTTTCTTCAAGGTCATATTTTTTCCAATCAAGATATTTCGAAAAATGTTGATTCGATCTTCAACGTTAAAAAACTTTTGTGAAATTTCTACACTTTTCAATAAACATTATTTCAAAGTTTTGCAACTGTAAAAATGAGTTTTAAGCCCTTTAAAAGGTTATTCCTGGTTCTTAAATATCGACTTTTAAAGCTGAAAATTAAAAAAAAATGTTTTTGTTTTATGGTTGAACTAACAGTTTAAGTTACAAAAAAACTATGATTTGAAAAATAGTAAAAAACTTTTCTTGACCATGCCATAGTATTTTTGCGCTAATAAAATTTATTTGAGTGTGTTAAAGTATGACACGAAAATGTGTAATTTTTTTTTTTTTTTTTTTTTTTTGAGAGTGTACCAATAAAAATCAGAGGTTGGTGTGAGCACACACTTAATTTTATTTAAAATTTGTTATCAGGGCATTAAAATATACATTTTCATCTTTTATCAAAACAAATTTGAAGACATTTGGTTGTATTATTGCCGAGATATAGTTATTTGAAGTTATCAGTTTCCAAAAACAGGTGCCACGATGTCTCCACACTGCCTTGACCAAATCGGCTCAACATTTTGGTGAAGACTCGTTAAACCGGTCCTGTGTGCATAACGAAGGCCGATTTTCAAAAAAAATATTAAAAAAAAAAGATAAAAATATTTTTGTGTTTTTCAAAAAATCGTCAGTTTTTGATTTTTGTATTTTTTTAAAAAGCATAATTTCAAAATCGGGCTTCGTCATGCACACGGGATATGTCTTGAGAGTCTTCACCCCAAATTTTAGCTAATTTGGTTCATCTAATCTCGAGATATCGTGGCACCCGTAAATCAACTCTGTGTTTCGAGAAAAACGCTCAGAAAGTTTGACAGTCCGCTTTGCGAACGGCAAAATGTTGAGCTTAAAATCGTCTCTAACTCAATTTAATCATGTAATATCTTCATGAAACTTTCAGGAGTGATTGAAAATCATCTTTTTAGTGGATTCAATAAATTTTCATTAATATGAAATTTTGCGATTTTCTACATGTATGTAACTTCTTAAATGTATTTTTTAGCTTTTACACAACAATTACACATTTTTTCTCGATTAATTATTTACAAAGTTATTGTTTTACTGTGTACAATTCACACATCTGAACCTTCCAATAAATTCATTTTGTATGTTTCGTGTCTAAATTAACTTATCACCAAAAACTAAAAGTCATTTTTGGAATTCCGTCGTGAAACTACTTACTTTTCCTGTCATTCTTGAACGACGAAATAGCCTACTTTTCTGTACCAAAAATAACAGAATCGAATAGCAACACTTTTCAAAATAAATGCTGAAAAGTTCTACTTTTAAGCACTCAAATGGGTGCTGAAAAGATGAACTTTTCAGCACTTGTTTTGAAAAGTAACACTTTTCAACATTTTTTTTTTTATTTAAACGATTTATTGACAAAATACATGAAAAATTGACTTAAAATTTCACTCAGTGTGTGTTTTTTGGAATTGCAAAAAATGTTGTATGGAACTCGTTGCAAAACTTGATTTTTTCAGCACTCTTCGTATTTATCCAACTCGGTGAACCTCGTTGGATAAATGTACGACTCGTGCTGAAAAAATACTCTTTTTGCAACTTGTTGCATAAACTACTATTTAGTTGTCTGTTGCTTCAATTGCAACAAAATTGCATGACTTCAAAAAGAAAGAAAAAAGTAGTTTCTGACATGTCTGGTTGTATATCTGACACTAATTCGACAGTTTCAGAAGCCGATTCAGTTACAAATTCTTTTACGTGTGTTTATTTTGGAATCTGTTTTGACGTGTGAATCAATTAAGACTCTTTGTCGGTAGGGATTAGCAAAATTAAGAGGCAAAACATTACCCAGACAACTTTCAATGCAAATATGACGCTTGAATATGTAGCAGATATTAAGCTGAAACAAAAAAAAAGCAAACACAAGTCACTGTCAGAGTGATGATGAACCAAAACAAAACAAAAAAAAGAGCAAATAAAGCAAGCGCAAAAAAGGAGCGCAGTTTGAGTGTGCACAAAACCGGGCATCCGACGGAGCCGACCCGGGAGGAGACCCCACACATACGAATCCAACACGGGGGGCCCAATTAAGCATGTTCACGGCATTCATTCCGCTCGTAATATTATAATGTTCGCCCTAATATGAACCGCCGTCGTCGTCGTCTTGCTCTTGCTCACTCTCTCGGTTGTGGGGTCCCACTCACACACACACGCAGATTTTTGCTCGGGCCATGTGATTTATGTTCCTGCTTGGCGTTTCTGGCGAATCTTTTTTTGTTTTAATTTTTGAACCCACAGGGCTGTCCTTTTTTGGAATAATGATTTCGGTCCAACCAGAAGGAATTTTGAAAAATTTAAATTAATAATAATATTAGTTAATTTAAATTCACATCTATTTGTCTATGAAACGCAATAGAGAGAGACCCCTTTAGAACCATGCAAAAGTGGACCACATGGAACTCCAACGATGCTTCCTCTCTCTCAGAGGGAGCACAGCAAGAGAGACCGCGAAACAAACCTCGTCATTTGCCATTAGTTGCACTTTTATGTGTGGCTGTGATTGTACGTGTGCGTGTGTGAGGTACCGTTTTTGGTAGTCGGCAGATAAGAAAAAAAAAGCCAGGAAATTTTAAACGTTTTTCCTTAGAAAATAAAAAGCAAACACACAAAAACGGCGAAACATGATGGAATGAGCGGGTACAGCAAGAATTGATAATAACTTAATCAACGTGCTACGGGATAGTGGGAACATGATGTGGGTTACATTGGTCAAATTCAGTTCTTTGCAATAACATATGCAATAAAATTCTACTTTAATTTAAAAGTTTTAAATGCACGAATCATAATGATGTAACTAAATTTTAAAAACCATATCTAATATTTTCTACAAAATAATACAAAAAATAATAATAATTAACACAAATCAAAGGTGCAAATTTGTTGGAATTGCTGATCATTTCGACAATGTCATTTTTAATTATTTAAAAATAAAAAATCACAAAAAAACAAGATTACAAATTTCATGCTGAATTTATGTAATTTGTCATACTTGTCATGTTTAAGACATAACCACCTGCACCTTTTTATATTAAGCCATTTTTCTTAGTTTTTCTATCAATGCCAAGTGCAAAAGTTGTTTCTTTTCATTTGTCTGTTGTTTCAGTTGCAACATGAATGCATAGCAAAATAATACACAATTTTGTATTTTTTTAACTCACTGCTCATAATAGTCATTATTTGAAAAAAAGCATAAAATTAATTTCAAATATTTTTTACAAGATATAATACAAAAAATCTATATGCCCTTTTCAATTATTCATTTAAAAATTACAAAATCACGAAAAAATAAATCTATATTTTCTGGAAGAATTTTCTTAACGATTTGGTATCTTCTGCCAAGTTGTATAAACTTTTTTACATAAAATCCCAAAATCAGTATCTTTTGATTTATTTTTTTTATTTGTTTTATGGGGGAAAACTCACAACCTTTCAGTCACAAAGAATAACGGACAAATAAATTTGCCAACGGGTAATATTTCTTTGAAAAAAATGTATTTTTTAGATAAAATTAAATTATACATAATTAATTAATAAATAGTGCCTATGAGTGACTTCCAATGTTAAAAAATGAAATATTTGTGAAATTTTCTGATCTCTTCGAAAAAAATATATTAAAAGAATTGTAATACAGACAATCATTTCAAAAGGGCTAAAAATTCAACAAATTCCTTTTTTTTAATGTTAGTCTCGTGTCTTCAGCAGATGATGAGGACAATTTCAAATAAAAATCCTAAGCTCTAAAAAATAATCCATTAATTGAATTAATATTTTTTACAAAAAGTTAAACTTCAAAAATCCGTATTTTTTATTTTTTTATATTTTTTGCAGGTTAAAAAAATGTAAATTTTAAGCCACAAAATAATAAAACTTTGGATAAAATGTTTTACTAAGATATGATTTTCGACAAATTCGTTTTTTTTTTTAAATATTGATAACACACTCTAAAAATTTTGGAAAATTTAAAAGCCAAAAGTAAATAAAAAATAGAATATTTGTTTCAATAGCAGAGAAAGTTCTCAACAATTCTCTTCATTATACTCTGAAAATCATAAAAATTGTTGCCGAATTAGAATATTGTAAAAAAAAAACATATTTCCAATTAGCTTTAATTTTTGGACTCGCCAAAGTTGTCAAATAAATGAAATTGCTTTGACAATTTTCAATCTTTCAAATGATAGAATTTTAAGAAATTTCAAAACCAGACAAAACAATTCAAAAGGGCTGAAAACATGAATTAACTTCAAAAATATGTTTAAGTGTTCGGAATTTGATCTTACAATCTAAGTGTCTTCATTTCGAGTCTCGAGGGCCATATTGTTTGAGTGGAAACCTTAAAATTACTATAAATTGATCAAAAGAAAACGATTGATAAAAGTTTTCTCATAAAATACTAAATCAAAGAAAGTACTACCAAATTCACATCTTTATTTTAAGCTATTGGCAAACTCTTACTTTCCACGTGACCCAGAGACCTGGACCACCCAGGGTGGCGGAATCGGTCCAAATCGGAGTTGGCGCAATAAAACGGCTATAAACTGACCAATAGCCTGGCCTCTTTCGCTGCCTGGGATCCGGGGGGACAACGTGTCGTCCAGCAGACATTGCAAGGCATTGAGGAGTTTGTGCGCGCGCGCACACATACTTTTTTTGATGTCTATATAAATCCGAGATAGACTGCCGCCGCCGCCGATGCGCCGCCATAAACGGCCCGAGATATTCGAAAGAAAATCTCGTTCATAACTTCATCTCTCCGTGGAAGGATCGATGGCAATAAAACGCGATTTCCCTTTCGCAATGGGTTGGAACTAACAATTTAGAAGGGCTTTTGAAGAACTGTATTAATTTAGCTAATAGGACTCTTTACGTTCAACGTCGAGCCCTTTTGCAATGCTACTCCCAACTCTATACCATTTCTTCTGTCAGACCATAAAGATAGCTGCCGTTGGCTGCCGGTTTGATCTGATCCAATGAAACAAAAACCGCGAACCGCGTCGTCTACGAGGACAAATCATTGACTGCTTCGAGCATGGATTACCGCACATCTTGGACTCGATTACAATCTTGACATGATCTGCAAACCGCGCGGTCATTTGCGCCTTATTCTTGGCTTGGTTTCGAGGTTAGGTTTCCTTTTCGAGAGTGCGGGCGTTTTGCGGCACACAACTCTATTTGCACCACCGCAGAGTCTTCTTGTGTGACACTAATAGAGACAAATAGTCTATACGGTCGTGGAGTTGTGCGGCGGCGCGGCAGATTATGGCTATAAATTTGAGTTCGGTATCGCGCGCGAGCCAGCTTCAGCTTTATAAGTGAAAAGTGGCATCCATATGGCACGTACGACTGATCGTGGATGGGAGGATGATGATGGTGAAGGTAGGTGGAGTGCTCGAAGGAAGGACCCCTGCCGGACAAGTTACGAGCAGTGAATGTGTGGTCGCAGAACGCAGTAACGGATGGCTTATTTAGTCATGTTTTGCGCGATAAGTCAGACTTTGGCGAGTGGGGTGGATCTATTATAAAGAAAAAAAATAAAACAAATTTTGTTTTCTTTTTTTTTGAGGAAGCTATGTCCAGTAATCTTTAAAAAAATACACCCGAACTCAATAATTTTAGAGACAGCCAATACAATAGCCGACGGTTTTTTTTCTCCGAAAGAATTTCCGAATCGATTTTGTGTCTTCAGCAATGTTGTGATGAGTAATTGAAAGAGTTGATTTATAAAAAAAAAACATTTATTTTTATTTTTTAGGACTTCTAAAGAAATTACAGTGGTAATCTTTTATTCCCTAAAGATTTCGTCTTTTCTTTTTTGAGTATTTTTAAGTCACATTTTTTTTTTTCATTTATTACGATTTTTAAATAGAAGTTGCAAAAAGAAGATTTTTCATCACGTGTCGTACACGACGTATAACGAGGTTCACCGAATTGGATAAATACGACGAGTGCTGAAAAAATCAAGTTTTGCAAAGAGTTCCATACATTTTTGTTTCAAATTCCGAAAAACACCCTTCGAATGGAATTATAAGTCAAATGTTCATGTATTTTGTCAAAGAGCCCTTTAAATCAATTTTTTAAGGCATTACTATTTGCAATTCCGTCGTGAAACTTCTTACTTTTCCTGTCGTTCTCAAACGACGAAACAGCCTACTTTTCTGTACCAAAAATAACAGAATCGAATAGTAACCCTTTTCAAACCAAATGCTGAAAAGTTCTACTTTTCAGCACTGAAATGCTGAAAAGTTGAACTTTTCACAACTTTCCACACTCGTTTGTAAAAGTTGTACTTTTCAAAAAAAATTTGATTTAAACAATTCATTGACTCAATGCATTGACATTTGTCCTATAATTCTGTCCATAAGGTGTTTATCGGAATTAAAAACATCGTATGGAACTCGCTGCAAAACTTGATTTTATCATCACTCGTCGTACTTATCCAACTCGGTGAACCTCGTTGGATGTACGACTCGAGCTGAAAAAATCCGTTTTTTGCAACTTGTTGCATAAACTACAATTTCAAAACAAGTGCTGAGAAGTTCAACTTTTCAGCATCCTTTTCAGTACTGAAAAGTTGATTTTTCTAGCAATAATTTTGAAAAGTGTTACTATTCCATTCTCTTATTTTTGGTAAAGAAAAGAAAACTTTTTCGTCGTTCGAAAATGACAGAAAAAGTAAATATTTTCACGACGGAATTGCAAAAAGTTTTACTTTTTAATTCTGTTATTTTTGGTAGAAAAATAGGCCGTTTCGTCGGATTTGCAAAAAAAAACATTAAAATTTCTACATATTATGTACAATCAAAATCCTTGGCGTAGATATTTTACATCCAACAATAAGATAATTGTGATATTCATATTCGAGGCATCGTAAATAATGTTGTCCACAATATTTCAAATTGTCAGCTTGAAATTTAATTTTTGAATATTTGGTTCAAGTCAACCAAATTTAAGCTTAAGTAAAATTAGTTTTATCGGCAAGAACAGTACAATTATTGAAGTTTTTTTCTGAATCCTTTGCAACTGCATCCTTTTCAAGGAATGATAAATTCTGAAAATCGAGAAAATGCAATTTATGCGAATTTTAGCTTTGGTTTAAAACTAAAAGTTCTTAAATTTACCAAAAATATATGAGTTTCGCAAACCTTTTTAAGTAGCTTCGTGAAATTGATTAATTAATTTAAATTTTCACCTTTATATCAAACATGTTATCCAGCAAAGTTGTAAAACTGCTAAAACAATTTTAATCGATAGAAATCCTGAAAAAAAATCATTTTTGATTAAAATAGGATTTTTCAAACCATACTCATTGTTGGAAATTTCAAAGAAAAATGTCATCGATTGCGCTGCTGTAATTGTGATTCAATTGCTTTGCTCACAATATTTTTACCCATAAAGAAATAAACAAAATATCCCAAATTGAAAAAAGGGTAATTATTGGGCCCATTTGGTGAAAAAAGCGTACAAAAACCAGAAACAAAGAAGCAAAGCTAACGAAAATGGATTTGGTGTTGCCGGTGGTTATGTTACAGACATGACCAGTATGACAAGAACATTTTTGAATAATCTAAATACCAAAATCTGTAAAATCTAAATTATTGATTTATAAATAAAATATTTATTTTCAAAACCATTTTTTCTAAACTAGCATGGTTCCGTAACTGTCCCCTCGTCGAAAAATGTTCTGGTCTATCCTTCCAAATTGTGGCCATTTACGTCAAACAGCCATTTAATTGCCATTTACGTCAAACGGCCGGGTTTTTTTTTCATAAAATTATTTCTATAAGGTCTTTTTCGGTACTGGGACCTGGTTAGGACCGAGTCGGCTTTTTTAAATACATTTTACTTAAAGCTAAGAGTAATTACAGAGGATCTTGTGTAATTGTTAGTGGGAGGGGAGCCGATTACCCGCGGCCTACTCGGGGTTAGTAGGGAAAGGATTGATGTTAAAGACATGGCGTGGGAAGGGAAGGGGGATTGTGTAGGGGTCTTGGTTGGCTCTGTTGGCCTTTACTTTTGTCCGCAGCCGCAACTCGATGTCCAGCTGAAACAGAAGGGATTGAAAGCCATGAATTTCGTCATTTTGAGGTTTAGATTTAAGATGACAAAATGCTTTGTCAAAAACAAGGGAATGATGAAACGAGAGGAATCACAAATCCGCATAAATAATTTCAAGATTGATCAGGTGTAAACCGAAAACGCGATCAAAAATTAAAGTGGTAGAATAAGGCTTTTATCTGCTTAGTTAAATGTCGGTGTACAGGACGCCGCACTGTTCAATTATTTCTGGCGTACAATAAATTTTGCAGTCCAAAAACAGTCATTGAATTGGAAAAATAAAATTTATTTTTCAAATTTTCTTTTCTTGATTTGTGTGCACCTACGTCGAAGACCAAGATTGTTTACTTTTTGCTCTTTGGTCTGACAGTCTTGGTCTGACAGATTTGGTCTGACAGCTTTATCATGGATTTTCTTCTGATCACGGGATTGAAACTCGTCTGAAAAACCTGTATCATTTTCTCAATCAAAACGGTGGCGCCGCGTGGTGGTAACTGCCCTGTTTATTACACTGTGAAATTATCCATGACTAATCCAAGGAACCAACAGGTGACAACAGAAATGTCCACCCAAAAGGGGTTCTGCAAAAAACTTTTTATTTTTAAAAAATTCCTAACAAATCAGCAACGAATTACAAGTTGATAGTCGAACTGCACTTAAAAGTTGGTTTTGTTATTTGTTTTTGCAAAACCGCATATTTTTTAACAAAAGTGCGAAAAATATTCGTAACTATCTTTTGCCTCTTGGTGGCGCTTTGTCTTAGTATGTGTGTGGTCGATATTTGCGGACGTGCACGCAGAACACAGGACAGTGAGAACTAGCGAAAATGCCTCACTTTCTTCTGATACAAGTCGCCATATTGAAATTGCTTGAAGATTCATACCCGTGGTCTGGTCTAGGCGAGGGATAGGACACAGCACCTTCCTGGTCAAAAATAATTCAAAACAAACCTGTAGAAAAAAAAATTCGAGCAAAAAAGCAGGTTGAGCACAAAAACTATTGGAATTCAGAGATAAACCAAGGATCAATGTAACAAAAGATTTTTTTTTTTTTTTCAAATATTCAGACCATTTTTTAGTAACAAAGAAATATTTCGATGAATATTATTTTTAGATCTGTAACATATTGCTGCTAATAAGAATTAAATTTTTCAACACACCATCTTTAAAAAAGAACAACCCTACCTCATCATTCCCGGTGCAAAATTCCCGACCCCGATCACGCTGCAAAAATCGGAAATCAATCACCGCTGCAGCAATATGCTGCCCAAGCTGAAGAAAACAAACAATAATTGACTCCCCTCGATTGCACGCGATCAATCGACCGGTATTAACGCCACCACGGAGAACCCCCGCCCCGGACGGACGGACGGATGAGTCAGTTTGGTAGTCGGCGTGTGTGGCCGGCCAGGTACCACTCTCCAGCTGTGGACACAACAATGAGCGAATCAATCCAAGAACTTCATAATTCGATGATTTATGATCCGGCTGCAGGCAGGACACTTGGAATGATGAATGGAAATGCATTTCGGACTTTAGAACTTGACGTTGTTTTTTTGTGTGGATTAAGTTGACTCTTGGTGTGGTGACAGTCGGCGATGCGACTTTGGAGTCAACGACCAGCTCGCGCCAAGAAGTAGTTTCTAATAAATCACAATGTAGTTACTCGGTGGATGGTCGTCTGGTTTGAGGGTGGCGATCCAATAAATCATACCGTTTGTGGCTTGTAACGCTTCAAGGGATTCAGTAGTGCAGCCACTGAGTTCCTTGCAAGACAAAAGCGACAAATTAATTTACTGCCCCCAGCAGCAATCCCTGCCTTGGGACATTATTCATAATTCAAGTTACACTTTGATTTGGCTTCTGCTTGTTTGAATCCTTGCCAAGTTGCTCCCGCAAGTGGGTTATAAATTATAATAAAATTCTTGACCTACCGCAGCTTCAAGTCGGTGAGATTAATCTGAACCACCACCCCGAGAGAGCTTGAGTTGAACCGGTCGAGTCGTCTCAAGGCGTACACGAAAATAAGCAGTCCATCAGACGGGCTGTTTTCTACTCGCAAATTAATCAATCCACCGCTCGTACAGGTAATAGCTTCTGACAATTGAATGGCGAGTGGCTCGATTTTGCGCAAGTCGGAGAGTTCCGAGAGCTCCAATACGGTTCAGACCCTGGAGTTGAACTGCAGCTGAAGCTCACTCGAAGCTGCTTAGACTAATTGGACTCTTCTAGGCGATTGCGAGCACTTCCTCGGGCGGCCAAGCACTGATTACTTATTTAGTGTAAGTCTGCAACGGCTCAGGCCTAAGCCGGTGAATCTTCCAACTCGGTATCGCTGCAGGAGGTACCAATCCGATATACCTTTATTTAGTTGTCAATTTGGCTAACTAGCCGGATGGATTGACTGTTGTTGTTGTTGTCGGTGAAGTGATTGCGACGTACTAACGAGACCTGCGGCTGGTGCAATGCAGTCACGCTGGTGGAAAACTCTATTATTGGGTGCACGCGAAGCTGTTCTATGGCTATTCGTCAATCTCTGGGGCTGAGGTTTTGGCTGGAATCGGGTAATCAGTTATTTTTGGAGTCGGTTATCAAGGCGAGCATATGATCCCGTAGATTCAACTGCATTTCTTTAAGAAACTAGATTATTAGACCAGATGACTTTGAACCTTTTGCCACACGTATACTTTTTGTAAATACATGAATGAACACTCTGAATATCCATGAAAAAATGGCAAGTAATTCATTCATTGTACAGAAGACCCATTTCATTGAGTTAATCAACTAAGTGGTTCTCATTTCTCCAAACGGTCAATCGGCTACCCACCATGTGTGAACTCGTGTAAAAGCCACAAACAAATGACCTGCTCCCAACCCAAATCAGTTCCCTTTCGAAAAACACACCCCACAAAACAGCACAGATTAAGTGCTCAATTATCGATAATCCCGGCAAGCAGATTGCTGTTAATTTGCTGCCCTTTTTCCGAACCCGAAAAATCTCGACTCTATGAATATGTATCGTAAGGGTGAGGGTGTCAAACATTTAATAAAAATAAAACGCTTCTCCGTCAAGCATCCTGGAAGAGAGGGTGGTCGTCAAAACAACACCCTCGCAGCATCCCCGGGATGAACGAGCAGAAAATTGACTCCACTTTTCCCCCTACTCGCTTCGGAAAGAGGGTGGAAAATGCGAGGGAGGACGTTTTCGAAAGAAAATTGAAAATCATTGATTTCTGCGCTAAGGGATGCTGGTCCGTGCGTGGTTTGGGCGAGATAAAGTTGGGAACGAAATTTCGGATGAGGGTCGAGTCCGGCGGAAGACCGTTGAAGTGGGTAAATTGTTATTCTACCCTTGGGATTTGTATCGATTTTTTTTGTTTTGGGTGGGAAGGGCGATGTGATGGGGTTTCCCCTTAAGTTGAAGAAACAACGTTTTGGGTAGTTCATGAATCCCTAATGGGGGAGCAGAACAGTGCTTAAGATGGTGTTTGTTTTGTGTAGAGCGATTAGTGCTAATCCGTGAGATTATTTTCGTGTTTTTGTCAAAACAAATCAGAAAAAAACATTGTTTATTTTTCAAATTATGGTCAATATTAAAAGTTACTAATGTTCTATTTTTTTCAAATATTTGTTGGTTAATTGGTTTGGAAACTTTGAAAATAATTAGCAGAAATCTTTAAACAGAAATCTTTCAACATGAAAATTTCAAAATAAGAAATTTCAAAAATTAGGCCAGCAGAACAAAAAACCACCAACTCTGTTCATTGACCCACTCCACAGTGTCTGGCACGCCAGCAAAGAACGCCCAATTATAATTGTCACATTTGATATTGATTTAAACCCCGCCGGGCCGGCTATCGCGACGCTTCCTTCTTTCACCAAGTGCCAATTGAAGCCCCACATGCGCCCCACGACATCTCCCCCCAGCAAAGTCCCAATGAAGTCATAAACATGACAATCGATTTGCATTTCTCCTTCGAGAAGTAGGGAATCGAGTTGAAGAAGTGGCCATATCTGATGCGTATGCAGTTGAGTTGGTTGAAAGCGATTCGATCCAAATATTAGATACTTTTTATACAATTTTGTTACGACCTTACTAAATAGTAATTTCAAACTGGAACCCGTCGTTAAATTGAGCAATAAAATGCAATGTTTTGAAACCCAACTCCACAACCAGGCTGGATGATATCATCACCGGCCACGGAGTATTAACTTTCCCGGTTCGAGCGCTTTTTAACTGCCGGATTTTTATTTTCACAGATCATCCGATATCCGGAAGCACACGTGGTGTATACAAGATCCTCCGGGCGGGATAACACCGACTTTACTACACACACGCTGACCAGAACAAAATACACGTGTAGCCTAGCGGTACATTCGATCCACATCTCTCCGCTCTGTTCAGGGAACTCCCCAGTGCCGAGGTATGGGCCGACCCCGTCGGAGCAGACGTGAAAATATTTACAACTCAATTAATTTACACCTTCACACACGGAGTTGACTTTCTCGGTCGTCGGGGCCCGGCGAATAATGATGCCACCCACGCTGACTGGTGCAGTCCAAGAGACACTCTTTGGAAGTCTTGGAGTTATTCCAACGAAGCCCTCGAGGTGTTCGAACACATAAGCTTGCGATTTATTATTGTTACCGGTCTCGGGGGAGAGTTATTGTGCAGTTCCGAGGGCCGGTCGGTGCAACCTGTGTAGTCGGGACACGTAGAAAGTCGATGACAGTGAGGGGAGAAGTTGTTGGGATTAGGTGCAAAGTTGCAAT